>NW_007258933.1:969914-977227 GCF_000164805.1 Carlito syrichta | reverse complement strand
TTTTTTTTTTTTTTTTTTTGAGTTTGAGGTCTTACTTTGTTACCCAGGCTGGAGTGCAGTGGCATGATCACAGCTACTGCAGCCTTGACCTGCTGGAGTCAGATGATCCTACTGCTTCAGGTGCATGTCACTGCAACCAACTAATTTTTTAATTTATGTAGAAACAAAGTCTTACCATGTTGCCCAGGCTGGTTTCAAACTCCTTGGCTCAGGCGGTCCTCTCGCCTTGACCTCCCAAAGTGCTGGGATTACAGGCATGAGCCACCAGGCCCTATGGTATGTGTATTTTAAATTTGCTAGCTTTGATCAAATTGTCCTCCACAGGTTTTGTACTAGTGTATTATCACACCAGCAAAGTACAAGAGTGCTTGCTTCCCCTTCTCTGCCAATATAGTATATTTTCAACCTTTTTTATCTCTGCCAAACCATATGTGAAAAATAGTATGAGTTTAACTTACATTTCTTTTACTATGAGTGATGCCAAGAGTCTTTTCATATGATTAAGAACCATGTGTACTTCTTATTCTGTAAACTATCTGTTCATTGCCTATGCCTATTTTTCTCTTGAGTAGTTGAGCTTTGCTTATTTATAAAAGTTATTGTATATTAAGGAAATTAACGCTTTGTAATAAAATGGCACCCCCCTCCAGACTGTCATTTATCTTCTGAAGCAAAGGGCCAAGATCTCCTGAAACTCCCCCTTCCTTCTCTGCCTTCCAACCCCACCAGACTGTGAGCCCCTTGAGGGCAGGGTTTCAGCCCCCAGTCTCCTTTGCAGGGCCTGGCGCTGCAAGAACTCTCTTCAGGGGCTATTTGTTGAACTGAACTGAATGCCTGTGTTCCCCACCCCACCTGCCCTTCCCTTTTGGCTTGGGAGTTCCACTTCTGCCTCCAGCAGAAAAAGATGACTTTTCTCATTGCTCACCACAGCCATGCACCTGTTTGGCCTAAACTGGCACCTGCAGCCGATGGAGGGGCAGATGTATGAGATCACGGAGGACACAGCCAGCAGTTGGCCTGTGCCAACGGACGTCTCCCTGTACCCGTCAGGGGGCACTGGCTTAGAGACCCCTGACAGGAAAGGCAAAGGAGCCACGGAAGGTAGGGTTGCTGCGTTGTCCGTGTCGTGAGTCTTCTGTGTCTGCCTTTGAGCCGAGGAGACCTCCATCATGCCCGCCATGTGCCTGGCTCACAGCTCCATGCTCTGGCGCTTCCTCCATCCCTCCGCACTCCACACCGGCTGCCAGTCCACCTGTGTCTTCATCACAGTTCCTTGTCACTGAGAGGTCATGGGAGGGGGCTCGGGCAGGGCTCATGGTACTCGGCAGTATCCCATCCCATGCCTCGAGGGAAGCTGTAGGGGCTTCACACTGCTGGGGCGGCCTTCTTTGTGTGGATCTGATGAACCCTTCTGGGCAAATCTCATGGACGAATGTACATCTGTGGGAATGGGGTATGGTGAGGTGGGTAAATGGTGTGTTGCAGTGAAAGGATTCTTGTATCCTTGTGGTTTAATGGAAACACCAATTCAAGTGGTCTAGTATGTACCAACCCTGGACCTGGATCAAGTCACTTAATTTGCCTGAGCTCTAGGTTTGTTTGTTTTTTTTGAGTTGGAGTCACTCTGTCACCCGGGCTGGAATGTAGTGGCACACTCACGGCCACCCCAGCGTCGACCTGCTGGGCTCTAATAATCCTTCCACCTCAGCCTTCCAAGTAGCTGAAACTACAGGCACATGCTACCACACCTGGCTAGTTTTATTTATTTATTTATTTATTTATTTATTTATTTATTTATTTATTTATTTATTATAGAGACGAGTTCTCACCAGTTGCCTGGGCTGATCTCGAACCTGCAGGCTCAGGCAATCCACTCGCCTTGGCCTCCCGAAGTGCTGGGATTATAGGCTGAGCTACTGAACCTGGCCTCCAGGTTTCTTATCTGCAATAAAAACAATAATCATTAGTGCCTGTACATCATGTTTCTTTCAATGCTTTTTTCCAGAGCATTTCACTTATTATCCTCACAGAGACTCTGTGAGGTAAGTATAATTATTTATCCCCCAAAACAAAGGATCACATTAAGTGACTTGGCCAGAGTCACACAGTAAAGGGTGGAGTCTGGGATATGAACTCAGGTCTATGATTACAGGGTGCCTGTGCTTTTTCATAAACTTCCCCACCTGACTCCTCCCAAGGTTACAGGACCCACGAGGAGATGTGTGTGTAAAATCCTATTGTGCAATGAGACTTGGATATTTCTCTACCAATGATGGATATGGTGGTGGCATTTGGATTTGGCATTCTTGAATGGGATATCTATAAAACCATGTTCTAACATACCATGGGCACATATCCTTTCACTATCAGTCAAGAGTGGCACAGATTCACAAAATTTGTCACCAGGAATTATGTCTGAACTAACAAGCCAGCTTGGCTATCATTCTGGGCAGTGTGGCCCTTTTCCTGCATCGGCTGTGGCCTGCTTTATCTGTCTGGTGTCCCGCAGTGAGTAAGGTAGCTATAGCTGCCTCTGACTTTCACTGTCTCTCACTTTTTTTCCTCTCATCTTAGTTATCTTTGGGGTGATGGCTTCTGAGCCTCTGTCTTTACAACAGGTTGCCTTCCAGTCATCAGTTTGGTTAACAGTGTGGCATATGCTTGGTCAGAGTATCTACTCACTACCTGTGAGATGATAATCCTGAGGGCCAAAATCAACTCTTGGCCTATGATAATCTTGAAGGGAAGTGAGAACTGGGAGCATTTCCAAAGAGCCAAACTAGAACCCCTGCTCAGTAACTTGAGAAGCAAAGCCAGTCCTCTCCTTTACAGAGATTCTAAGACCTCAGACATTGAATCATTTACAGATTCATTGCACCTTAACAGGATATGTAGGGAGGTATCGTGAATGGGGTCATGGAAGGAGCTTTGGGTTAAGAATCAGAAGCCCTAAGTTCAAGTCCAGCGGCTGCCAGTGACCTATGGTGTGACTTTAAGCAAATCACTTGAACAGACTTTCTGGGCATCATTTTCCTCCTCTTTAAAAAGAGGCTATTGAGCTAGATTTTCTCTAAAGTTCATTCTAACTTGTAAATTATACATGTGAAATTAGTAACAGAATATCATATAACTAACCAGATGACTCTTCAGAATTTTTTTCAAGTTGGCCCTGTCCATGGTCCTGCCTGTTGACTTGTAGTGCCCATGTCAGTTTATAGTGTCAGGTGTCATGGGTTAGTACCATAAAGTGCAGACTGTCTTTAGATCAGCATGCACAAACATGAATTTAAAATATACTTAGCCTTCAAGGAATTGATGAAGGATCTCATTTAGCAAAATGTATTTTCTTCCCTCTGTGATCTCTATCGAACATTCTTTAAACAGAGGTTGGCTCTATCTGAAATCTCCCAGTCTAATGAAGTTAGTTTGTGGGTTGTTTAGATTTTGTTTTGTTTTTCCCATGGAGCAGGAGGTGCAGATAAGAGACAAAATAAAATTGCATCAGATTATTGGTTTATTTTAATTGAAGTATTTTTGCTTAAAGGGATTATCTGTCATTACTGATGTAAATGGAAATCCTGTTTACAAACCCCTTAAATGCAGTGCAGTGCTGGAAAGTGGTCAGCATCAAATGCAATTACTGTGACGAAAAATACATCAGTCTGGAAAACTAGAGGACAAAGCTTCCTATAGTTTATGTGAGACCACTTGGTTTTTAATTTCTTTTGCTCTGGTTAAACCAATGTCTACTCAGTTTATGTGTTTAATTGTGACATTTAAAATGTTGAAAGTGTAGTTTCCTAGACACATCTCCATGGGGAAAGTCTTTAACCATGATGTGAGCACATATTTCTTGTCCTTTCTGAGGATATTTAAGAGAGCTGATTCCAGAATTTAGACAAGAGTCCCTGCTCCAATGATAAGGGAATCAGTGTGGTGTGACAGAAAGAGGGTAAATGGGCCTTGGAAACAGATAGTCCAGGATTTGAATTCTGGCCCCGCCTTAAATGGACTCTGTTAACTCATGCCAATTATTCCATTTCTCTTGGCCTTCCTCATCTAGGATGACAATTCCTGGCCTTTCAAAGCCTTGTGTTGAAGAGGCACTCAACAAGGATCCATTGCCTTCTTCTTGTCCACTCATGCCTCAAGCCATTCCATATTAGTTGTCAAAATCCCAGACTAATTAACTTTTTCCCCTTACAGATCCTGCAAAGATTTAGAATATTGTTGAATATTTTTAAAGGATATACATGTTTTAATTACACAAATGAAATATATGGTAATATGAGTATGATAACTGTTCACTATATCTTTGAGAATAATATCAAACTGCAATTCATACTATATTTTCAAAATGACTGTAGCCATTCCAGGCCTGCCACAAGATGGAAACCAAATACAAAAGCTTTTCGAAGTAAAGCCACAAGAACTTGTGTTATGAATTAATAGGAAAGGGAAAAAAGCCTTGAATAAACAAGCATTTCTGATGGTTGAATTGGTAGGTTAGGGATAGCATTTTCTTCTTTCTGCAATGAAATCAAAATTGCCCATCAGAACCATGCAAACTGCTGTACGTAGGCTCAGGCTAGGCTCTTCAAAATGGAACAGCTTATTTTGATAACCAAATAAATTTCAAACAGTTGCTAAGGAAACTAAAGGATTCTTTGTGCGAGTTATGGCATTGAAAAGAACCCAAAAGGTGAAGGGAGGGGGGAGAACATTCTTTGATTAGGAATTTGGAACCTCTATAGATAGGTCTCAGTTCAGGAAAGTAAAGACTGTGATTGGGAAGTGCATGGAATTTCACTTCTTCCAAATCTTGCTTATTAGACTGAACTCTCCAATCATTTCAGCAATTCGTTGAGAAATTTCTTTTATGGACATGATTGCATATTTGTAATAGCATTGCTATAGGAAGACTGAATCTGTCTAGCTTTACAAAACCAAGTACTGTTTCCCATGGAAGCAGCCCTTTGAAACCCAATCACACTGGGGGGTCTGCATTTTGACCTAGGTTCTTTGTACTGTTTGATAAGCCTCTGGGGCATCCAGTAATGCTATAGTCTCCTTTTCATGAGTGTCTTGAAACCCTGACTATTGCCCTTTAACTTTGAGGCCTGTTTGCAGGTTCCTAATTCATAAAAATGATCAACTTCTTGTACCCTATGATACCGGGAAGTTTTTAAATGGGCCTTGGATCTACCTTGTCTAGGTCTGATATTTAGCCTGCTGAGGCTGTGAATTCTACTGGACTTGTACTCTTTAAGAAGGTCACTGCACCACTGCCACCACTGAGAAGGTCTTTGTAGAGTTTTAATTAATCATTCATAAATTTAACCCTCACAGAAGCCAAACTCTAATTTTAAAAAAAGAGGAACCCCAAATGGCTTCATCTCTAAAGGGTTTCTTAAGTATTCTGAGCTTCAGTATATAGATTTTAATATGGTTGTGAGAATTAACAGAACTGATACTCATGAAGGTGCCTGCCAATGTACTTGGAGCTCATTAAATGGTAGCTAATACTGCTAGTAATACTATAACCTCTACCTATTTTTTCTCCTACTAATATCTATAATAATTATTATTATCTTCTAGAATGCAGTTAGGGATAAGACGAATTTTATACACGGACTTTTCCTCCAAATGCCTCCACCCTTTCCCTTCCTCATTACTCTACCATTGGTGGGTTTTGCTTTGTGGTGGGATATTTTATATCCTAGTACTCACAGCTTGGTGCTCAGAATTAAGGACAAAGAATCTTATAGGATCTAGAAAGTAGAAAGCAATAAACGTTTTTAAAAGACTAGAAAGAAAAAAGGTGTTTCACTGGGCCAACCCTCAGCCTATCCATTTCTTTCCCATCAGATAGAGGTGATCAACAGGCTGTTAGCTCTTTCTCCTTAACAGCCACAGCCTGTCGCTGTGGTTGGGATGGAGAAACCAGAGGTCCTTATGGTCCTGGCGAGGTTATGCCCTAGACTTCAGTTCACTGTTTTTATTTTCTTGTGTACACACCCACGACGATTTTGTCCCTCCCATCCGACCCATCTAGGAGAAATACTGGAGTGCTAGAGAAGTCCCCTTCTGTAACCTCCTCTGGGCAAAGAGCCCACTTTCTTATGCCTCTGGGGCCTGCAGACCTTTGGGCTTAGCCTCTGACCTGGAAGGCTGCGAAACCAAAAACATGCTCTCTGGGGGAGAAAATGAACTGTGCAGAGTTCTCCAGCAGCATGCTAAAACGGGGGAGCGGTTTTCCATTATTTTCAGACATAGGAATTATTTGAATGCAGACAATTCTCAGTTCCCATCAGCTCTGACTCCCACCTACTCACAAAGGAAATGAGTCTTTCGAAGTAGCAGGATTGCACTTATTTCTTCACAGTTTCTAGTAGGAAAAAGCTCAGGATTCACTGCTCTTGTTTCATTGTCCCTCTTAGTTATGCCTCCCTAGCAGAATTAAAAGCTGAGCGTCTTCTATTTTCTACCTGGAATAGAGAAGGGCTGTGGCATTGGGAACCCAAAAATCAGATAAGAAAGAATGTAGACTCTTCTCTCCTATCTTAATGCTTTTTGAATTTGAGTTCTGTCTTTGAACTTTGTGAATCGCAGTGCGGCAGTTTGTGTATCTATATTTTTCAAGGTAAAAGTCTGGGGCACGTTTCTTTCATAAAGGAATTAAATGCAAAGTCTTTTCTATGTTAATGACAGAATACTAGTGGTACTTTTATTGATAGTGTACATTTTAACTTTTTTTGTTGGCATATTTTTAATTAAAATAACATTTAACGATTTGAAGCTAAAAACCTGATGTTTCTGCCTGGGAGTTTATAAGGGAATGATAACATATGGAGAAGTTTAACATTTAAATTGAATTTTATTATTTAAAACAGTAAAATATTTTATGACTATAACAATGCCCTGCCAGGCTCCATTTCAGCATCAAATGTGCTTTGTAAGGAGTCTAACAAAGCTAGGGGGGAAAAGACATTTTAATTTCTTATTCCCAAATGCTTTTATAAAAAGAGTTCCAAAATGTGTTTTCTTTACAAATGAATTCTTGTTCTCTAAAGTGTCTCTTCGAATGTCTCCAACAACACAAAAAACCTTGGAGCCAGGACACCAAGAGAGGGTCCTTTGTAATGACAAACAAAATACAGTCTATTGTCTGATGTCAAATTTTCCAGGTCCTAAGAGTGGTCTTTCCCACACCCCTCGAGTCGCTCCTGCTCTGTCCCAACTTTTCAGGAGCTGACATCTGGCAGGAAGTTAGGGCTTATATATATATATATATATTTTTTTTTTTTTTTTTT
>NW_007258933.1:915242-969865 GCF_000164805.1 Carlito syrichta | reverse complement strand
TCTCGCTGCCCAGGTGGGTCTCGAACCCGCGGGCTCAGGCAATTCACTCACCTCAGCCTCCCAAAGGCACGGGATTACAGGTTGAGCCACCGAGCGCTGCAGGGCTTATATTTTTAAATACTAATCAAGGTACTTGATAAGTAACCTTCTTTTTTGTTACTTGTGCCCCCAGAAAGCTGCCACTTTACTGACGGGTGACAGAAATGATCAAGAGACCTTACTCCCAACTGCCTGCATGGATGCTGGCCACAGAGCAGGGAACCTGGGTTGAATTTCCAAGTATGGCATCTATGGACTTTGTGGATGAACTTGAGAAATTCCTTCCTTCAACTTTACCCACTTTAGCACAAAATTGATATGCACCCTCACCCAAAGAAGCACCCTACAGAAATATGTCCTCTTTTCAGAAGTACCCTCTTTCTCATCTTCCCCAACCCATAATCCTGCGCCAAATACAAAACCCATCCACACACCTTAACCTCAGAATTTGGCTTCCAATTTATCCACAAATTAGCGAACTTGTAAATGACCTTACTCCACTAAAGTCACACTTTCCACAGGTGGGGGACTCATTCTGAATTGGAAAATTAATAACAGTATCTTGTTCCCCCTTATCCTTTCTATTTTACCATACACCCCTTTACACACATACACACACACAATCACAGAGTTATTCTCATGTGACTGCAAATGATTATTTTTAGGATCAAAATATATCTTAACAAGCTGTAGAATTATGCAGTAAACAGATGGCCCTTGAGGAGGACCCATACTGCTTTGGAAGAATGCATATTTTTAGCAGAACAATTTGAGCATCACTGGGAAAAAAAAAGTTCTGGACCCTCTTACTCCTCCATGGGGAGGCGGGTTTGGGGGAAGGAAGCTGGCCCAGAACATTGTAGGGAAGAGTGCGAGGCTGTGGAGAGCTGCGTGTTCAGATGCTCTGATTCCTTGTTTCACGTGTGGCTAACCAAGATGCTTTTGTCTTCCCTTTCCTGTGTCTTGGTAGGAAAGCCCAGTAGTTTCTTTCCAGAGGACAGTTTTATAGACTCTGGAGAAATCGATGTGGGGAGACGGGCTTCCCAGAAGATTCCTCCTGGCACTTTCTGGAGATCTCAGGTGTTCATAGACCATCCTGTACATCTGAAATTCAATGTGTCCCTGGGAAAGGCAGCTCTGGTTGGCATTTATGGCAGAAAAGGCCTTCCTCCTTCACATACACAGGTAACCCAAACCCACATGCCCTGTTGACCTGCATGGACTCTTATTTCAAATCTTAACCCAAAGTTAAGAAGCCCTACCTGGACCCTTGAGCCTTGAGAGAATTTCATATATTTTGTAGCCCATTCATCCATGTACTCCCTTTCAGACCCTACCTTTCAGATATGTAAGCTTATGTCCCTGGGGCTCTTTAAGAGGAAGGAATCCTAGGAAATCTCTTAATAGCCCCTTTGCTATTACCTAACCTCCTAAGTTAAATTATCCAGGAAATGTGATCTAGAGAAAAAAGCGTGCTCTTTAGAGTCAGACAGAGCTGAGTTTGAATCCTCTTGTTACCAGCTGTGTAACCTTGGTTCCACTACTTATCCTCTCAGAGCCAG
The DNA here is from genome assembly GCF_000164805.1 of Carlito syrichta. Lineage (NCBI taxonomy): Eukaryota > Metazoa > Chordata > Mammalia > Primates > Tarsiidae > Carlito > Carlito syrichta. The sequence continues at coordinate 968,264 of NW_007258933.1, read as the reverse complement.
GTTCCTGATCTATAAAATGGTGATAATAATACCACTTTACAGGGTTGTTGAGAATAAAGAATAGCATTTACAAGGCAGCTAGTGCAAGATCTGGCTCAGAATAAGTGTTACTTCCCTAGTCTTTCACATTCCTTCTCTCCTTCAGGGTTACACATTTACTCAGACACACGTATATCAGAAACACTTAAAAAAACTCATCCAGGATGATTGGCATATTGCTAGTCATGACTGGTTAAGAGCAGAGACTTGTGCAAGATCCTCCCAGCTCTGGAATTGGAGTAATATAAATCATATTCATCCACCAGGTATTCCCAGACCGAATGCAGTCAGTCCTAGCCTCTGTAGTTATTGAAGATTTTTAGGTAAAAGCTAGATAGATGCATTTGCTAAGGAGGGGGTCACAGAAAAAGAGACAGAATCTGAACCCCTGTTGCTTGCAGAGCTGTCATGCTAGTTCTGTCCTTCATGTCTCCAGACAGTTTTACATGGGATGGAATGAATATCTATCTTGTGTGTTTGTGTTTTAAAAGCAAGCTAGCTGGTTAGATAGAAACTACATATTCAATTTGCTTGCTAGTAGGCCTGTAGGACTTAACCACCTCCCTGTTGTTAACACTGCATGCCTGACTTCTCTGGGGTTTCACACAAGCAGTCTCCAATCAATTGGCAATTGTATTTGGCACAGCATGTAATTATTGATAGAGTTTTGAGCTAATCCAGTTTAGTTCCCCTAAATTTGCTCTTTGAAACTGGAGCATTTAGAAAAGGCCATTGACAAAAGGAAAATAGACATAAATCAAATTTTCATTTGCACATGACAGACATTTCAATCACATCCAGTGTCTCCCACCCAGTCCTAGACCCTCGAGATTCCTGTCATTGCTTGCATGAGGTTGAAACAGTCATGAAGTGGCTGGGTTTCTAATCATGTACCACCACTGAAAAATGCATGTCTGTCCTGGTACAAACTCAGCCAAGCGAAGATTTACCACCCATATGACAAAACTAAGACAAAATTACATGAAAAAATAATCTGCTCAGTATGCCTTACGCACAAGAGAATCAGGAGAATATCACCGTGGAAAAAGAGGGTCTGGAAAGGAGTTCTGTTGATCAGCCTCCCTGTGGCTTTAGCCTCACTGGCCTCTCTGTTTGTGTTTCACTGTGTCCTCCCTAGGAGGGGCCTAAGGAAGAACCCTGGGTGTGGTGGAGTAGACTCCATGCTAACTGTGCTTTCTTTGTCCTTCAGTTTGACTTTGTGGAGCTGCTGGATGGCAGGAGACTCCTGACTCAGGAAGCGAGGAGCCTGGAGGGACCCCCACGCCAGTCTCGGGGAGCAGTCCCTGCCTCCAGCCATGAGACAGGCTTCATCCAGTATTTGGACTCAGGCATCTGGCACCTGGCTTTTTACAATGATGGGAAGGAGTCTGAAGTGGTTTCCTTTCTCACCACTGCCATTGGTAAGGAAGCCCCACCCTCTGGGGGCCGTGGGATAGTGTCTTTTTTGGGGGAAGGTCCACTTGGGAATTCTGGGGCTGACACTGACAAGGGACTGTCAGAGCCCTGGGTGCCCCCTGGAGCCTGGCATGATGGTCTCAAGGAACCCACATGGGCTTCAGGGTAAAGGCCACAGAAGGGGCTTAAGGCCATTCTGGGCTGGCACCTGAGCCCAGAGCCATTACCCTCTATTTATCTCGTGCTATCTGTGATCTGGTATATGGCACAGTGCCTGGTATGTGATATACTCCAAGTCCAGGGGGTGGAACTGACAAGATGGGAATCCTGGTAGACAAGACACATGGAAGTGGCACCACTTCTTGGCACTTCTCTTCCACCTGTTTGTCTTGTCTTTGGTTCGACTCACTGATTTGTTGTTTTGGTTTTATCTATTGTTTTGGTTTTGGAGCCACCAATCCCTGACAGATGAGAAGAAAAGATAAAGGTTTAAAGAGAGAGTGAGAATAGCAGTGCAAGGGACTGGATGGATAAAGCAATCAGCTGGATGGGGATTCTGTTAAGAACAGAGATATCCTCCTCTCTGACAGTGAGACATGGTGTGTTTTAAGTGCGTGCTTAGCACCTTCAGTGTCCCTACAGAGGACGAGGCCTCGGCTCTCAGTTCAGAGGAAGCCCTTGGCCACCTCAGAAGCCTGTGGGTGCCTGGATAGCCTGGCACCCTATTTAAAGAACTTCTCTTTACCAACACATTTCGTAGAATGTTTGCTCTATAGCTTGCCATAGTGTATAGTAGGACATGGTGGTCTTGGTGGTTCAGCTCAGAAGACATTTTATCTGAGTTTATATCAGAAGCACTATGACATAGTCTGGAGATAAAAAATCCCCTACAGGAAAATAAAACTTATGGAAGAATATAACTCCACTAATCAGAATACCTGGGAATGTGATTTCTGCTTAATAAAAAGTTCTATGTAGTGTAGAGTTCACCTGGAAACTCTGTCTCAATCGTTGACACAGAAAAATAGAGTTTAATAAAAATCCCTGAATCTGGTAGTAGGTTTCCCAAACTCTTGCAAGACCCTGGTTCTTACTTGTAAACAACAGGAGTCACTTTCAGGCTGCTTCCCTCGTATTTGAAATTTTACCCTTGGAGTTGAGGCAGAGAGTGCTTTCCCATTAAATACAGGGCATAATCCTTAAGCTTCTGCTGTAAATGCAGCTTCCATATTCCACTCTATTGGCAAAATAGAGGATGTGAGGGCCTTCAGGCAACTAGCTGGATATAGGAATGTCACTTTGTACTGTTCTTCTTTGGGGGGTGTCTGTCCTAGCCGGTGAGTGCCGAGTACCAGGAGGGCAGAGACTTTGACACGGTCTTCTCTACCTCCCAGCCTAGTACCCAAGGTACAGTGTCACTTGGCATATAAGTGAGGGAGCTCCCTTGACAGGACTGTCAGCAGCCCTAGTCAAAGCATTTGTGGTGGTGTTGATTTCCTCCCTGAATGCCTTCCTGTGAAGTATAGTGGGAAGTGTGTTCAGTTCTGTATCTCTGCCACTAACTTGGGTTTTGACCTTGCACAAATCACTTGGGTTTCCAGCTCTTGGTGTCTCAGGATTCTGGAATTTGAGGTTGCAGCTTGGTGGTCTCTGGTGACATCAAGGCTGACAGTGCAGCCCGTTCCCTGTCATTTGGAGGCCCGCGTCTGGCTCTCACCCTCAACCGGGCAGTCACTTGGCAGGGTTTGTGAGTCTGCAAGCCCTGCTTCTATTCTCTTTCCAGACACAGTGGCCTCGGTTTAGGGATATGATTATGAAGTCACGGTGGTGCCTGGCTTACAGATTCATGGTCTCATGGCCTCATTTCTCTTAAACACAGTTAACAATGAAGCATAGATTATCATGCTTGCATGAAACTAAGAGATATTGCAATCAAAATTCTTTACTTTTAATAACTAAGCATAAATATGAAAGGATATTAATATAAGCCCCAGAAGAAAGCTACTTTTAATTAGGGTATGCATCTTAGAGAAATAAAGTATAGGTACGGTAGGGCACCTTTGCCAACTCTTGACTTGTCAGAGCTTGCTGGCCTGTTTTGTCATAATTAGGGAGATGATCTTGCTTTTCCCTCTTGTTTCTCTGGCCTCACATAAATGCTGAAACCTGTCTTCACCCCGCCTGAACCCTGTAATGTCTTTGAGAGCAGGTAGGCCATGTTGTGCTTTCCAGACTTTCATGAACCACCTGAGGGTCTTATTTAAAATGCAGCTTCAGCTTCAGCAGGCCTGGGTGGGACCTTCAATTCTGCATTTCTAGCCAGCATCCAGTGATACCATGCTGCTGTGGACCACATTTTGAGTAGCAGTGGGTTAAAGTACGATATGGATAGTTCTCAAAATCTGTTGAATAAAGAAATCACCTGGGAAGCTAGGAAAAAATCAGATTCCTGGGCCTTTCATCCAGAAATGATGCCTGCAGTAGAGCCCAGGAGATCCTGATTCAGATGGCTTGTCAAGGAAGCTTTGAAAACAGATGCCTTATGACGCCTACTTTCCATTCCTTTTCCCCTCACTGTTCCATGTTAGCTCTGTGACAAGGGACAGTCACATCACTCCTCTGAGCCTCATTTTTTCTTTTCTGGAAAACAGAATAACAGTAGTAGTTTGCAATCCCCATTGTGAAGATTAGACAGAGAGCTATCGAGCACCTAGCACAGATTTTGGGCTACCACAAGCGCTCGATAAATAGAAGCTGTTAATATTCTCTCCCATCTTCTTTCTACTTCCACTTTTCTCCTTCCGTTCCTTTTCTGACCTGTCTGTCTCCCTTCAAGCTACAGTGATTGTTTAATGAATATCGTTTTTTTCTTTAATACAAAAACAGACTGATTCTGATGTTGCTATTAATCCCTCTTTCCCCAAGAGTCCCTGGCATTGAGTCTCAGCTGTCTGTGATCATTACCTGTGAGCTCTGAGTTGTAATTTGTCTTGGCAGGTTAATTAAAAGTTTAGGTCTTGTTTTAGTGAAGTCATTATAGTCCCAATATATAATTGTGAGTCTCAGGTTTGCTTAACACACAAACTGGAATATGACCCTCCCCTCACTACATGTCGAAATGCAGAGCTAGAATTTAAGGAGATATGAGATGTCAGAATCCAGAGTATTTGCGTCTGTTTGTAATTAAGTAACAGGAGAAATAATTGTATTTAATTTAACAAATGGCCATATTGTGTACATTTTTGCTTTTCCCTCCATTTAATGCAATCCAGTTGATGACTTAAATTAAGTGAGTTTATCTTTTGCCTTAAAAAAATCTAAAAGCACTTTACAAACCGTATACACAAGTATATACACGCAGAGACCTGATGTTGACAGAGCTCCCACTGAACTAGTTACAGCACACTCCCCACCCCCCACACACAAGCATGGACACACATCCCATTAAAACCAAGCAAGTTCTAGAATAAAACATAGACTTTCTTTTCAGAAACAACAGTCTTTCCCCAGAGTGTGGAGATCCAGATTCTGAGGGGCCTGTTTCAGGTCCTGATTGCACTGGGAATGGGTAGCCTTGCTGGCACCAGGTGTTGAATGGAGTAGGAGGATGTATACCGCTAGCTAAACTATAATTCACCCATTGCAGTTTACAGAGGGTTTTCACATACGTCCTCTAAGACTTGCAGTAACTTCATGAGGTGATTATTCTTATTTTTATTATCACCCCCATCACAGATGAGAAATTTGAGGATCATGGATGTTAAAAGAAAAGCTAGGACATGAACTTGCATCTGTCTGACCTTTCTTCTTCAGCAGTTTGCCTTCTTCCCAGGATAAAACCCTCATTTTTGGTATCACGCTTACATCTGCTTCCTATTCACTTATTCATTCATTAAATATTATTGATAGAATACCTACTATGTGTTGGGGACCATATTTGGCTGTCTTTTGTATGTAACTTAATCTTCACAAGAACCTTAGACAATAGATATTTTGATCTCAACTTTACAGATAAAGAAATGGAGGCTCAGAAAATTTGGTTGACTAGCCCAAAGTTATGGGCAAAACTAGGATGAACCTTAGACTCCGCATACCACACTGTCCCCACTATGCCACTGTGCCTCACTATTTGTCATGGTTACTAATAAATATTTCCATTTGTATTATATGGAATATAATTCCTCCTGTATTACCTTGCTTCCTATTATAACTAACCATCTTATATCAACCCAGGAAGTTTTCTTGAGAAGTCATTAAGAAGACCATGAGGAAAATCCCAGAGCATCTAAAACTTTAAAAGTGAAAACACCAGGCCGGGCTCATTGACTCAGCCTGTAATCCCAGCACTTTAGGAGGCCAAGGCAAGTGGATTGCCTGAGCCACAAGTTCGAAACCAGCCCGGGTAACTTGGGAAGACTTCGTCTCTACAATAAATCAAAAATTAGCTGGGTGTGGTAGCACGCGCCTGTAGTTCCAGCTACCTGGAAGGCTGAGGCGGAAGGGTTGCTGGAGTCCAGCAGGTTGACACTGGGGTGGCCGTGACTGTGCCACTGCACTGCAGCCTTGGTGATGAAGTGAGACTCCAACTCAAAAAAAAAAAAATGAAAACACCTTTGCACACATTGCTTGCAACCCCAAGACCTACCAACTTAATATTGCAGTGTCTTGGGTCTCCAGGTGGCATCTTATGCTTCATTTTGGTGAAGGCTGAGCATAAAGAACAGATTGGCCTGATATTACAGCAACATGAGCCAAGCCAGAACGTCACAGAGGTGCTCTGTAGTGGATTTGAAAACCCAGAAAAAAGAAACGAGAGTTGCAAAAAACATTGAGACTGGAAATTTTTAAGAGGAACATGCTCGACTGAAAAGCAGAGTCTTTCTGTATACACCCATGCAGTCACTGTAAATTAATCTGGTCTATGTTCAGGGTTTCGTTCCTTCCTTCCATCCCGCCTTCGTCCTTCCTCCTTTCCTTCCACTACCCAACAAATATTGCCTCCCTGCTCCTTCCCAAGTTAGAGATACTCAGAAGGTTGGACATGGTTTTTGGTAAAAGTAGTTCATGGTCTAGATTAGGGGAGAGGAATGATTTATATCATAAGTACCTCTAAGCCAAGAAACAGCAAGAAAGCTGATTCCTAGAGACACCAAAGTACCACAAGGGTTGAACAAAGGTGAGGGCTTGTCCGGCTGGATGGGTGAGGAAGGGCTCTCTGGACGAAGTGCCATTTGATCTGGACCTTAAAGGATGGGTCGAATTTTCACATTTAAATAAGGAAATTGGGAGGGTGGGTGATAAAGAAATCATTCCAGGTAGTGGGAGCAACATGAGTGAGGAGTAGATAAGCAGAAAATTAAGAGCTGGCTGTGAGGAGCCAACGCTTCTGTTTGATTAGAGCATGAGATGCCCTGGAAAGGAGAAATGAGTTATTGAGGAGAACCTTGAATGCCATACTAAGCCTAAAGTGTCTTCTGTAAGTATTAGGTACCATGGCCGGCTTTTGAGCAAGGAGATAAAATGGTTAGCGCCAAAGGGTTTATCCAATAAGGCTCAGAATAAGAGCTTATGAATTTATGTGGTCAAGCAAGGTTACTGGGATTGAGCTTAGTGATTTCATGAGTTTGAAAGAAAAAAGAAGGAGGAGGAGAAGGAGGGAGAGAGGAAACTAGGAAGGACAAAAGAACTTGTTCGATGGCACTAGTGATGTTTTCATTTGCTTTTCCTGCAATTCATCTTCTTTCTCCCTACATATGCCTAGATACTTTCACCTAAGTTTCTACCTTCCAGGGTCATCAAAATTGAGTCCTTCATGGTTCTCCAAAGACCACTCACTGTACTGCACTGTTTCCTTATTTCCCTTGCCTTGATTGGGCATCAGCCTCTGAGTGCATTTGCAAAGATCTGGAGAGGAAAATCTCTGCCATTACAGACTGTAATTTGTGTAAAAGCCTGCAGTACCTCAAAGAAGAAACTGAGAAAAGTGATTGAGGAGTGATTTTTGGTTTTTAATTAGCCCCTTTCCTATGTCCCCTTCCTCTGAATTCTGCTGTACGATAGAAATACAGCAATGAAGAACCAAAGTCTCTCGTTAATAAATTAACCTTCTTGTAAATGACATTGGCAGCACTTGGTAAAATTTCCAATGGAAACAGTTATTTGGAAAAGTGCCCTGTGAATTCGCCTCTCCCTGATACAGTGATTTATTCGGAGCAATCTGGTATAAGTGGAATGAAATCATAGGCCGAGGGAGAGCTCAAGTCAGCACATTGGAGTCAGACTGTGGCCAAAAATCTGTTCAGTGGAAGAGAGCTAGGAATATTGGAGCACTGCATCTGCAGACTTGGAGACCAGCCCTGCCAGCAGTTGCCTGTGCTCCTGAAGGGCAGGGCTCCCCACAGCCCCCACCCCACCTCCCTCACTGCCCTCAGGATCTTATCTTGGCCTGCTGAACCTTCTGAATTCTCTACCTGGAATCACAAGGACAGGAAAGGAGAAAAGGTAGACCAACAGCACTGTGGGCAACAAGCAATAAAAGCTTGTCTCTCGATGGGAAACATTTATAGATGTGTTTAGTGTTCAAAAAACCAAAATCCCCACCCCAGTGACATTTAAGTGGAGATGTGACCCCCCTCTTGCACAATCTCCGCCTAGGGCATGTCATCCAGGGCTGGGACGGCAGCTCAGTGGTGGCATCAGGGACCAGACTCCTCCCACCCTGTGCTCTGCCACCCTCACTCTAAGGTTGTGCCATTTTGATGCTTGCCTCCTTGTGGTCCTAAGATGGCTGCTGCAGCTCCAGGACACATGTCTGCATATCAGGCAGAAACAAAAAGAGGAAGGAAGCAGGAAAGCAGAATATTTCCTACAACATTCAGCTTACTTTTCTTTGGCAGAGCCGTGTCACTTGGACACTCAGAGCTATAAGGAAGTCTGAGGGAGTAGATATTTTTGGCTTGCCACATTGACACTCGAAGCAAAATTAGGGTTCTCTCTGGAAGAAGGGAAATAAGTATGGGGTGGACAACCGGCAGTATCTGCCATAGGTGTCATCAAGTCTGCTTTGTTCAACAAATACCAACTGAGGGTCCACTTATTGTGTGCCAGACCCCGGCCTGGGCATCAGGTATAGCCATAAGGCAGACATGGTGCTTAACCTTGAGGTGCTGGTGGGCTAGTGAGTTAGAGTCAGTGAAGCTGAAAAAAAGGAGAAGCTACCCTTATAAGTGAGGAGAAGGGAAAATAACTTGGTTTAGTCTTTTTGCATCATCCAAGGAACCAGTGACTTTTTCCATGATACCTCAAAGCCCCTTGCATGATGCCTTAGGGGCGACAGACAGGAGGAGCAAGTTTGGAGCAGTAGATACCAGATTGCAGACAGACGTACACACTGCATGTGTTTATTTGTTCACTTATTCACCCAGTGTTTACTAACTGCCTTCTGTATGCCATGTACTGAGCAGACATTCAAGGTCAGTGGTATGTAAAATAGTCATGCTTTCTGCCCCCGTGGTATTCATGGACATGTTTGAGACAGTTTGAGGTAGATTCTCAAGTTTAAATATAATCATCAACCATATATGTATGTCGAGATACTTAATAGTAAGTGATAAATATGCATGTGGTAAAGACAAGCAGGTACTCCAGAGAAATACTCAGAAGGCCTTATTTAGATGGCTGGGGCAGAAGTATCAATAGGAAAGTAGAAGGAGCATATGCAAAGCCCCTGAGGTAGGAAAGAGCTGAGTGTGTTAAGGAAATTAAGATAGCCACACTATGGAGTGTGGGGATCAAAGGGCCAAATATTTGTATTAAGTAAGGCTGGAGAGGAAGCCAGGAACCAGTCTGAACAGTGCTGTCATATGGCAAGTAAAGACTTTCGTTTTCTCAGTTTATCCTGTGGGTAACAGGAAGTCATCGTGGAACTTTGGATCCCTTAATCTGAGGTACATATTTAAAAGTTTACCGCAGTTGTAGGAACTGGGAAATCAGTTGGAGGTTCTCACAGTTGTCTCGCTGGGGCAGAGGCTGGCCTGCACCAGAAAGGACTCGGGAATGGTGCCAAATGATTTAAGGTGTCTATTGATCCTTGGAGAATATTAGCAAACCCCAGGGGTTAAGATGGTATTTCCTGTGGGAAGAGACTAAAACAGGAAGAGAAAAGGAGTGAGAAATGGTTCATTTTAGGGGGTGAGTGAAGACCTGTGGCTGGCAAAAGAGATTGTGAGGGAGAGCTAGGAGGGAGGGGACTGGTGGGAGGTGCCTGTGGAAAGTTCATCCTAAGGAGGTCATGTGTAGTGGCTCATGCCTATAATCTCAGCAATTTGGGAGGCCAAGGCAGGAGAATTGCTTGAGCCCAGGAGTTCAAGACCATGCCTGGACAGCATAGCAAGATGGCTCTATAAAAACAACATCAGTTAGGCATGGTAGCGCATGCCTATAGTCCCAGCTATTTGGGAGGCTGAGGCGGGAGGATCAACCCAGGAGATCGAGGCTGCAGTGAGACTCTGACTCAAAAAAAGAAAGAAAGAAAGAAAAGGAAAGTTTAGCAGAAAGAGGCCAGGTCCTAAGACTTCTCTATTTCAGCATCTCAGACATCTATCTTCCTCCCCCAGGCCACTGTGAGCCTCAGTTTCACATTTGGTTTGTTTTTGCCACTGTGAGATACATCATGCCAGGAGCCTCCACAAACCTTTTATTTATTTAATTCTCACACTTTTAAAGATGAGAACATTGAGGCTTAGAGAAGTCACATAACTTACCCAGGGTCACATGGCCACCAAGTGGCAGAGCCAGGATCATAATTATAGCAATCTGTCGACTGAGCACTGATTCTATGCCAGGTACTGTGCTGAGTACATTATCACTTCCCAAACAACTGTGTAGTTAGATTATGTGTGTTTCTATGCTATTGAAAAAGATATTGAGGCTTGGAGAGCTAATGCTACTTGCCAATATCTCATACATAGGAAATGACAGTGAGGTTAGCAATCTGATGAGCCCACTCTTTTTCTCTTACATCTTAGTGACCAGGTCTAAATTAAGTTTCTAGAGTGGTGACATCCATGTGTATCCTTATGCATTCTCACGGAGAATTATGAAGATAGATGGGGTCTTAGAGTTTATGGCAGTCGCACCTGATAGGCTCACAGGTGCTTGCAGTAAGCTCATCTGCCTTGTTCCTAAGAACATCTCTGACCTGGTACCCACTCCTGCTGCCAAGGGAACCCCTGCTCCCACCTTCCATTTGGATGGAGTTTCTGATAGAAGATATTTCCTCAGTAATGCTTTAATTTTTACAAATGATGATTAAATTTTTTTTCTTTAAGTTCTTTTTTTATCAGTTGCTAAAGGCAGTTGCTCATCCCCGTCGTGCCAGCTGGCTCTTCTACTGATAGAACGGCAGCTTTGAGAGGGTTCTCACATGGTGGTATGTTTGTCTTTCTCTTTACAGCACCATTGATATGTGGGTCAGAGTGAAATGGAAGGCCTCCATTCTGTAACACCCTCTTAGGAATAGCCTAGCTGTAGTTAACGTGTGCATCTCTGCTGGAATCAACATTGGTGGGGGCTAGTTGAGGTTATGGGAGGCAGAAGTACACCAGGGGCAGAGCTGACCAGATTGCTGGTGTGGTCCAGAGAGAGGGCAATGAAATCAGCCAGGCCTGGGTTTGAATTCAGGTTATACTAGTTATCAACTGTGGGGTTTTGCGTAAGCCCTAGCCTCACCTAACTCACCTGTAATTAGGAATTAAACTTACTTTTGAGAATCTGATGATGATGTGAGAGCATACGATTAATGGTAAGTACTCAGAGTATTTTTAAATGTCTCTTAATTATTTAGTATTTGCTGAACTCCTACTTGGCTAAGCACCAGAGATTTAGCAGAGAATAAAACATAATCTTTGCCCTCAGAGAGCCTGCAATCAATTGGGAAAACTGACCATTTCCTATACAAGTCCAGTCTACATAGATCCTCTCTGTGCCAACAGTGAGGTGTGTGTGAGCTCCCATGGGAGCAGAGAGCAGAGATGCTACCTCTGCCAGGAATATAGAAGGTTGTGAGGCAAAAAGGATTTATTGTAGGAAAAGTGCTTAGGGAGCTGGAAAGCAGTGGGCAAATATTATTAGCAGCTTGGGGCCAGAGCAGAATTAGAAATTTAAAAAGAAAAGGTGAGTCACCTCCCCCCCACCCCCAAAAAAAGAATTTTAAAAAATAAATATATTAAGGCTGAGGCTGCCATAACAAGATACCATAGACTGGATGGTTTAAAGCAGAAATTTATTTCTCACAGCTCTGGAGACTAGACTTCCAAGATCAAGATGTTGGTAGTATTAGTTTCTGATGAGGCCTCTCTTCCTGGCTTGCAGATGGCCGCCTTTTTGCATTGTACTCATGTGGTCATCTCTCTGTGTATGTGTAGAGGGAGAAAGATCTCTGTTGTGTTTCCCTCTTTTTATTATGACACCAGTCCAATCAGATTAAGGTCCCACCATTATGATCTCACTTAACCTGTATTATCTCCTTAAATACTCTATCTCCAGATAGTCAGATTGGGTGTTAGGTCTTCAACATCTGAATTTGGTGAGGAGTCACAATTCAGTCCCTCCATGGAGAAATTGAGACAACGATAAGATAGTAGCAATCTCTGCTCAATCACACTGATAAACTAGCTGGAAAGGATCATTATTTTAAAGATGAGGAAACAGTCTATGACCAGTGGCTCACAAAAGAACACAAAACCAGGTCTTTGAATCCAATCCCAGTAACTTCTCCTGAAGCCCAGTTGCCTGACAAGACTCAGAATATGACAGATTTCCATCAGTGAAACCCAAGAGAGAAGGTCAAAGATCACTGATGTCCCCTGCCACCTAGAAGTTTCACCATAGGCATGAACTTCTTATGGGCAGCTTTGAAGGAGAGGAGGCACAGCTGCCGATCCAGGGCACAACCAGGAACCTAGCTGAGGAACGCTCTTTCTGCCCTGGGGAGTTTACCCATTCCAGCGCTTCTACGTTCAGAAGCAGAACAAGAACAGAAGCAGAAGCAGAACTCAAACTGATTCAAGTCCTGCAGTCTTTCTTTGTGGATACTGCTGCAGTTCAAAAATGGAAATGTAGGTTCTGGAACATTCCAAGGCGCTAGCTATTATTTGTTCTTAGAAATTTGCACTCCTTCATATTCTGTAGGAAACTTCTCAAATGTCCCATTTTAGTTTCAAGTCTTTTCAATCTTTTCAAACTCCTTCCTGCTTCTCTGGAACTACTTGGCAAAATTAATAATATTAGTAGCTACTGTTTATTGAGTGCATACTGGTATCTAAGTATTATCCTAGATGTTTTACATAAACTATTTCAAACCCTGACAACAGGCATACAAAGTAGATATCCACCCCCTACCACCCCCATGCACATACCCCTAGAGGAAAGTGAAGCTCAGAGTATATAAATAACTAGGCAGAAGTTAAAAACTCAGTCAGTGAAGGAGCTGGAGTCTGAATCTACGTCTGTCTGACTCTAATACCTACCCTTTGCCTTCGTGTGAGAGTGACTGGTGTGTCCAGGAGACTGTGAGTGGGAAGAATACATATGGGGGTGGTACAGAGGAGAACTTGGAATGAGGTCAGGACTTTATAGACCAGCTTGGAAGTCTGGTTTTGAAGGGAGCAGAAAGCTCAGGGTGGTTTTTAAGCAAAGACATAGCATGATAGGGTCTTGGATAGGTCTCTTTGGCTGGTGGTGGTATATACTCCCCGGAGACAGGGAGACCAATTGGAAGACTGTTTCTATAGCCATGAGGATTACATGAAAGAAGACAGTCTGAATTGGAGCAAATATCACTGCTTTTGTGTAATGGGCAGGATGCATTCCAGGACATTATGGGCAGGTTTTCTTGACCACTTGTGTGTTAGGGAAAGGCAGAAATTTTGATCCTGGTGAATGGATGGATGGTGATATCATTAAGTTTGGAAATAAGGAGGGCAAGTAGGTTTGTTGGGAGAAGGAAGTAGGGAGATGGTAAATCCACGTGAGATTTGAACTGCTACTAGAATTTTCAAGTGAGTGTTAGTTGCTGGTAGTTACCAGTGGGCAGGTAAGTAGGTCTTGACTTGGGGATAGCTCTGGACCAGAGACAGATAACCAGTGGCCATCATGAGTGTGGGTTGAGAGGGGAGTAGGCAGGAGGTACAGTGCCTCAGGAGATGTATAAACGGAGAGGCAGGGAGTCAAGAATAGAGCCCCAACATTCAGGGGGCAGGTAGGGGAAGACAGATGTAGAGAAAAGTTAGGGAGATTATTACAATGAATTGGTCACTAGAAGGTCATCAGTGCCCCTGCTAGGAGCGTTTTCCACCTCCTGGTGCAGGCAGAAACAGGGTCACCACGAGTTCAGGAGTGAATGAGAGGCGTAGAGTAGTAACAGTTCGAAAGATCAGACAGAGCAGGGAAGGAGACAGATGGGAGTAACCTGAGGAGGAGGCAAGTTCAAGGAAAGGTTTATGTAAGGTGGGGGAAGCTTGAAGGTGTTGTCAGCTATGGGAAAGGAGCCAGGGGAGAAGACCGGAGGCCCAGGAGAGAAGGGAGACTATTAATGGAGGGAGGTGGGAGGCACCAAATGGAGGGTAGAGTCAAAGGAGGAGCTCTAGGAAAGGAGGAGAGACTCCTCGTCCTATGGGCTGAGGAAAGGGCAATGAAGATAAAGATCAAGCTCAAAGGTGAAGGGGACCAGGCTACAGGTTCATGCCGAGCATGGAATCAGCAGTGCTATCTGGAAATGGATGGCGTTACTAGGTAAGCCACTTATGGCTTGAGATGTATGTATTCCCTTCCATGTAAAGGCAGCCTCAAGGCACCACTGAATCAAATATCGTGTGATCTAACAGTAGAGAAAGAAGCAGTGTGGCTTAGTGCTTAGAGAATAGATTTGAAGTCAGTTGGCCTAGTTTCAATGTAGTCTCTGCCACTTAATAGCAATGTGACCTTGAGCAAGACAGAATGCCTTAGTTTCCTCATCTGAAAAATGGCAATAATTTTAGCACCCACCTCATGAAGGTAATGATTACATTAAAATAAATTAATATTTGTAAAATAGAACAGTGCCTGACACATAATAGGTATTATGCAAATGTCTGTTATTATTATTGACAATACAATTTTGAGTGCTACATTTGGAGTGCTTACAGAGTACCAGGAGTGTGCTAAGTGTTATATATGCATTACCTAACTTAAAGTTTGTAAGAGTTGTGAGGAAGCAGGAACAACTATTTTTTTCTTTATATAGATGAAGAAATGAGGTTCAGGGAAATTAACCAACAAGCCCACAGTCCCACAATGAGTAAGAACAGAGCCAGGATTTAAGTCTAGGCCAGCCCTACTGAAGAGTCCATTCTCTGTCTACATTGGCTTTCATTTTTGGGCCCCTCCCAAGTCAGTATCCCTTCCCTAGTGCCCCTCAACTCCATTTCCTACTACAACAAGTAGACGTTTCAGGCTGTGCTCTGAGGACACTGCAGAGTGAGGGCTTTGTCACTCCCTGGCACTCCTCTGGGCCCAAGAGTGTGCACCAAGGATCTCTACTTGGTGCAAAAGCTCCTTTACAATCATACAAAGATTTAGTGATGGCAGATTTGACAGAGGTCTGGGCTGGCTTCTTGCTGCTTAAACAGAGCAGAGGACTTTCTGTTGAAATGACAGGACAATGAGTGTTATATGAAGGGTTATAAAAAAAATTGTAAGCCAGAAACCTCTGAGCATCTGGTTTCAGTTTGAGTAGCTGTTTGTTCATGCCTTTATCTGAGCAGCGCTCATGTTCTGGGCTAAAAGAAGCCCAATTTGTTTCATTCCAGATTCATACCGCATGTCAGCCTGATTTTTTATATTCATTTTTTTGTCATAGGCCAGCCAGATCTGTGCAAGGTGCAAGGGATGGACTGTATAATTTTGAAAAAGTTAAAAAAAAAAATTCCCATGCACTAAAGCAGAAGACTAAGCTGGTACTTTTCACAAATAGCGCTTAAGTTTTCTCAAATCTATAAATGTGAGCTATTCCTTGGCAGATAGATCATTTGTACCAGTGTTGTCTTTTTCTTTTAAGTGATGGGGGAGGAAAGTGAAACCTGTTGAGCTTTTCCTTGGTGCCAAGTGCCACACCAAGCACAATTTTACATGAACTCATTTTAAGTTTTATAACCAACTCATGTCATTGGAATTATTACCTCCATTTTCCAGATTAGGCAGGGAGTTGTGTACAAGGTCACACAGAGGCATAGCTAGAATCCCAACAGGTACGTTGGGTTCACACATATCCTGCAAGCTTTCAACATTTTTTAACGCATGATGCACTGTGCTGAGGTTTGTCTTTTGTGTCCAGTAAGTGATGGAAACACCTCTGAGGACAATACTAATTCATAGAAATACTGAAAATGGGAAGCAAAAAAGAAACAGCCTAATAAAGAACACCAACTTCTAGTTAAATGCCAATATTTCACTTCCCGGTTAAATATTAGAAGAATTCCCTTTAAAATCACTAATAAAATAAGGTCTATCTATTAATTAGCATTTTTTAAGAAGCTTTGTCCAATATAAAGCATGGCATAGAAATAAGAGGCTGAAACAAAGTCATTGTTATTTATGAAGGATGTGTTTGTATTCCTGGAGAACACAAAAGCATTAATTGAAAAGCCATTTTACTTAATAAGAATTCAGAATTGGTAACTGGGGTACAAGATATCTTTTTCAAAAGTCAATAGATTTCCCATACACTTGCAATAACCACCTATGAAATATAATGAAAAATGTCCCAGTCAAAAAAAACAATAAAAATTAAAATATCATCTTAATGAAAACTATATGTGACCTGTGTGACAAAAACTGCAAAATTTTATTGAAAGCTATAAAATAGGACATGAATAATTAGGAAATATAACATGTTCCTAGATGGGAAAGTGAAATACTCTAAATATGTCAATTTATAGGTTTAATGAAATGCACAATAGAATCCTAAAGGGAATTAAAGAGCTTTGATTGAATAGTTTAAGACATCATCTGGAATAATAAACAGATGAATGTATGGAAGAAATTCCAAAAAGAATAATGGAAGGGTACTCATCTTTAAAGATCTTATCATATGGTAAATCTATAATAATTAAAAGAGAATAGAAGTTATATAGATTAATGAAGTAAAATTGTGTAGAAATATTACCAGTTCTATGCAAAAAAAAATTTATTATTTAGGCCAGGCGTGGTGGCTCACGCCTATAATCTCAGCACTTTGGAAGGCCAAGGTGAGAGGATTACCTGAGCCTGTGGGTTCGAGACCAGCCCTGGCAACTTGGTGAGACCTCATCTCTACAATAAATTCAAAAAAATTAGCTGGGCATGGTGGCATGTGCCTGTAGTTCCAGTTACTTGGAAGGCTGAGGTGGAAGTTTCGCCTGAGCCCAGCAGGTCGAGGCTGTAGTGGCCAGGAATGTGCCACCGCCCTCCAGCCTGGGTGACAGAGTGAGACTCCAACTCAAAAAAAAAGTTATTATTGAAAAAAGAAGGAATTGGCCTGGTTCGGTGGCTCAGCCTGTAATCCCAGCGCTTTGGGAGGCCGAAGTGAGTGGATTGCCTGAGCCCATGGGTTCGACCCCTTCGGGTAACTTGGTGAGACCTCATCTCTACAATAAATCAAAAATTAGCCAGGCATGGTAGCGTGCGCCTGTAATTCTGGCTACTCAGAAGACTGAGGGCGAAAGGATCACCAGAGCCAGCAGGCTGAGGCTTCGGTGGCCGGGAGTGTGCCACTGCACTCCAGTCTGGGCGACGGAATGAGACTCCAACTCAAAAAAACCAAAAAAAGAAGGAATCATGAATTAATAGAGAAGACTTAGTCAATAAATAGAAAAATAAAGTTGGAATAACTTGAAAAAGCATCAGCTTAAACCAGAGACTGCAAAGTGGCATTCAATGGGATGATGTGATAGACATTGAGAAGGGTTTTTAGCCAACAGTGTTGGCACCCTATCTTAAAATTGGATGAGTCCCCATAAAACTATAAGTTTATAGCTTTCCTTAAAAAATTAGAAGACCCAAATGCCTGCAGTAACAAGGCCTTACCCCCTTTGAATGGGACTCATACTCTGTAATTCCCCAGTCTCCACCTCATCACGTTTCCTGATACATGGCCTGCTTTAACTTACCTGTCTTACCTCTAGACAATTTGAGTTTTCAACCTCTGATTAAGACTTCACCCCATACTGTTTGCCAAAATAAATTTTAGATGGATTAAAGAGGTAAATACTTGAAAATCAAGCTAAAATAGGCCAAAACCCAATATTCACAAGGCTCTGGATTGGAGGACTTCTAAGCTTAAAAGTCACTGAAAGAGACTGACACATGTTTACATAAATATGTCAAATTTCCATATGTCTCGTAAAACTTACTAAAATAAAAAGAAAAATAGTAGATTAAGAAAACATTTACAGTAAATGGGAGCGACCAAGGGTTTACGTGTGTGTGTGTGTGTATGTGTGTGTGTGTGTGTGTGTGTGTGTGTGTGTGTGTATGTGTAAAATATATATTATACTACAGCTCATATGCTGTGGGAGGAAAAGCATTATGATCTTACAGATAATGGCTAAAGCTCATGTGTAGAAAAGCTTCCAAAATGTACAGTATGCTATAAACATACATGAAATATGTTTAGCCACACTAGTAATTGAAGAAGTACAAATTAAAATAATAGTGTATTTTTTTCCCGAATAAGTTAGAATCCTTCGAGTTAATATTCAGTCGCATTGAGGCTGCAGTGGAACTGTACCTATATATATTACTAGTTGCATTGTAAATCAGTACAACCCTTTGGGAAAGCAATGTGGCTTTTTTTTATTAAACCATAAAAATGCTCAACTTCTGAGAGTGTTTCTTAAAGAAATAAACCAATACCTAGAAAAAGCTGCACACTTATTACACTATTGTTTACAGTTGCAGAAAATTGAAAACAATAAAAATGTCTAATTATAAGAAAACATTTAGGTCAGGCACAGTGGCTCACACCTGTAATCCCAGCCCTTTGGGAGACTGAGGCAGGAGAATCACTTGAGGCCAGGAGTTTGAGGCCAGCCTGAGCAACATAGTGAGACTCTTGTAACTACAAAAAAAAAATAAATTAAATAAATAAATAAACAAAGCATCTAATAAAATATGGAATACCCACTCAATGAACACTATACGTGCATTAAAAATTATTATAAAAAATCTAAATTGTGGGAAAATACTTGTAATTTTCAGTCCCAGAAACTATATTTATAATAAACCCCATCAATTAATAACAAGGTAATTTGCCTACTCCCCATAGTTTACAGGTAGAGCAAGTCTTTCAACTCTGACATGATGGCTTTTTCCGCATGCCCACTTCCTCCCTGCTCTGGAAGCCAAGGCACCATCTTACAGGTCAGGCTTATCATCAGAGTCTGGTGCTCTTCCAAGCCAAACTTAAGGTGAATGCGTCAAAGATTTCAAATGATGAGCAGGAAGGGGTGTGAAAGATGAGAATTTTTTCAGCCCTATAACCTCCAAGAGCTGGGATTTTCTAAGAGTTTACTCCTCTCCTCATTTGGCACAAGTGATAAAGTGGAGAAAAAGGGACCAGAGAAGGATCTGAGGTTAACAGAAGTCTTCCTGCCAGTGTGATTTCTTAAGCACCCCGGTTGACAGGAATACACATGTTTCTTCAGCTCTCTGTTACACATCTATATGTGTATAAATATTTTAAATATTTTCTTTGCTTTTTATTTTTGTTTTTTAAAGAATTGCATTAAGCTTAAACAATTAACCATGAAGGCACTCATGCTTGCTAAACCAGCCTTGCTTGAAATAAAAGAAAAGACCCCAGATGGTCTCAGTATCTTGAATGTCTAGTGTTAGAGGATACAGAGAAGCCTTAGCAAGGGATTCACTTTAAGAAAGAACACATTTTTAAAGAATCCTGAGATTTGAAAACTTGAGCCTGCCATTCTGTTTCCTGCATCCCTGTGCACAAAACGGATGAGAATTTTCTATGTAGCAGTTTGCCATGACAGTAATAATCCCTTACATTGTATAAGATTTTTAGCTTACTGAGCAAACTGACAAAGTTTTTCTTTTTTTCATTTTTTGATCCTCACAACCCAGTGAATAGGATGGTACTAGAATTATTGTCCCAGTTTAGTAGAAGCAACAGTGAGGTTCAAAAAAGTTAAGGTTCTTTTGTGAAAGGCTTTTTCTAAGATCACATGGAAAGTACATGGACAAGCCTGGATTTAAATGCATTTCTCTTGTTTGTTTCATTTATTTATTATTCATTCATTCAAGTATCCTTGCAAGCATTCACTCAATATGCATTTCTTCTGCACATTTTATATGCCTTGAACTCTGCTTAGATTGTGGCTACCCAATGGTAACAAGGTAGACAGGGACTGTGTCCCTAGTGGATCTCAAAGTCTATCCAGGGAAAAAGACATTGATCAATAATGTGACTGTGATGAGCTATAAAGGAAAGGTGTGGGGTCTGGGGTGCAGTCACAAGGAGTTCTAATCTAATTGGGGTAATGGTCAAGGAAGGATTATATTGAATACATAACATCTAAGCTGAGACCTCAAAAAATTGAATAGGGAAAGCCAGGTGAGATGGGAGGAGCACTTAGGGCAGATGCCTGAGGACCACTAATATCTCATAGGCAGAGGAAGAGCCAGAAAAGGAGGATGAGGACTAGTGACTACAGTGATAGATATATTAGAAAGTGTGCTGTTTTTAAAGCTAAGAGCAGAGAGAAGCTCAGGAAAGAGGGACTAGAAAATCATGTCAAATGCTGTTGAGAGGAACCTGTAGTTGACTATTACACTGATCTCCCACTGGAGTTCCACTGTAATAAGAGTACTGATTCAAGACACACAAGGAACAAACCTATGGGGACAAACAGAATAAGAGACAAGAGCCAGCAAGAGATGTCAATGGACTTATAGAAAACAGAGCGTGGATGGAGTTAGCAGTGTGGAGAAACTGAACTGCCAATGGAGACAGCAATTGGAAGCAGAGTCATGGAAAACCTCAGAACAGAAAGAACCAGGTACAGCAAAGGCCAGGGTGAGACACAGAGCTGGAAGCATGAGTGAACTCAAAGTCCATGTGATACAGAAGCAGCAGCAATGAAACCCTTAGGTTTTCTCCCTCATCTTATACAGACAAGTGACTCCCCTCTCCCACCTAACAGGGGACCAGAACCTTGTTCTGTAGAGACAGCAACCAGAAGTGTTCCAAATTCAGGACATCAGGCATGGGAGAGTTACTGTACTGAAAACAGAGGAAATAAGTGTAAACTAAACTTTGAAAATGGTTTTTCTAGAGTCCATTTTTGACAGTCAAATGTATCATGTCTCCTCTATAAGGAAGGAGATTAGAAAAATAAATTGGTAAGGAGTATCAAAAGAGCCTGTAGCTGATGCCTTCTGCAGAGTCTCCACAACATGCCTGGGTCTCCTTCCTATCTTCCTATGGTGGCAGTCAGTTGACACAACTTTTTGGTATCTCACTCTTAAATATGAATATATAACAAAAGACCCTCAGACACCTGAGGAAACATTCCAGTAAGAAAAGACCAAGAAAAGAAATCAGGGAAAAAAATAACTTGAAGGAAACAAAAACAATGTAGAAAGGAAAAGAAAACTTTAAAGGAAAAAAACTAACATCTGTCAAGATATTAGAGAAAAATAAATCACTGCCTCTATTAAACAAGAACATATACACAGAAGGCAATTAATCAGAAAATTGGAGAGAACTCTTAGACATTAAAAAATAGGGAAATCGAAATAAAATTCCCATATATGGGTTAGAAGATAAATTGGGGTGGGGGGAATGTGCTAAAGATAAATGGAAAAAAAGTAAAAGATCAATTTGACAAGCCTGAAATCTGACTCATAGGAGAGAACAGAGGAATAATACAAGCATATTTCTCATAGCTGAGGGACATGGTTTTCAGTTGCAAGTGGTCCGTCCAGTTAATTTTGTCAAAAGCTACTCATTTTCTTGAATGTTTCCAAAGGAGAGAGAGGTTACAGTGACAAGTTAGGAAGCAGATGCCAACAGATATCACTAGCAAAAGACAAATAACCTTAGGAATTCTGAAGGAAAATTATTTCCAATTTAAAATTACATACCCAAATTATAAACCAAGTAGAAGAGTAGAATAAAGATATTTTTAGCCCTGCTAGGTCCTAAAATTATACCTCCCATTCACCTTTTCTCAGAAAGCTTCTGGAAAATACACTCGGCCAAAGTGATAAAGCAAGCCAAGAAGGAGAGTCCAGGAAACAAAGAGTTCAATAGCATAAAATAAAATAAAAACTCAAATTATGGCTGTGTAGCAGGCCTAGAAAACAACTTGACCAGACTGTAGCCACGCAGAGTGTTCCAGCAGGGAAAACTCCAGGCAGAAGACAGCAGTGAGTCAGATAGATGACCTAGTGTGTTTGGCCATGTGGAAAATTGTATTTCTGAGGGAGTTTATAGTTCTCTTGGATACTTTGGGTAGATGTTTTTCCATTCGATTATGCTGGTCAGAAGTAGTAGATAATGTAATGGGCAGAAGTAGTGGAGAGCATCAAATATTCATCAAAAATAACTGTATAAGCACATTACTTGGAACTATTGAAGCAATTCTAGAATAAATAGCCAAAGAGTTAAAAGCAGTAGCACTTGGGTCTGTGGGTGGGGCAGAAGACTGCTACTTTTTATTGTAAGCGTTATAGTATTCTTTGGTGTCTTAAATTGTATACATATACTACTTCAATTTAGATGGAAACAAATTTTAAGGTTAGAGATGTCAAGGAAGAAAGGATATTGAACAGTGTCCATTGGAGGGAGCAACAGGAACTTTAGGGAGACCAGCTGGGTTCCTTCTTCATCTCTTCGCTTAGCCCAGATCATTTGGATAACTTGAGAGGAAGTTCCACACCCAGCATTCCACCCAAAAAACTATGCATTTATTTCACTCCAGTAAGAGACTATGCTTCCTAAACCTTCTTTATCCAGAGTAATCCAAGCAAAGGATACTGTGGTGACTGAAGCATGTAGAACCTTTCATACGTTGTTGCAGTGGTTCAGAGGAAACATTCTAGAGCCTGAGTACCTAGGTTCAAGTTCCTACACCACCTCTTAGTAGTTACATAAACTTGGACAGACCTAGCAAAGACAGCAAGCCAGAAAATGGAGCAATAATAGGCCTAGACCTTCTTATGAGATTATGAGTTAACACACACAAATCATTCAGAGCAGGTGCCCCACTAAGTGTGCAATAGAGGTCATTATTATTGTTATTCCAAATTCCTCTTTCATATTTGTTTTCACACAGTTATGAAAGTCACACAGTTTTCCAAATTTAGATCTTACTTTTTAAAGTCCAACTGTATTAATTCTGATAAAAAAACAAATCAGTTTACAAACATGTATTGGTGTGTATGTGTATGTGCATGCATTCATGTGCAAAATACTATGCTGCATCCTGAGGGAGACAAAGGTAGTGCAAGTATGGGGTCCTTGTCCTCTAAGAGCTCCTCACAGTGCAAGAAGACTTAACACTGATAGCGCTGAAGACAACAAATGGGGGTGCCATGTAGCACAAAGGTGAACTTTTAGGAGAGTTTTGAGAGGGCCAGCAATGAGGGTCACTACAGACCACTGTGATCAGCCTAGAATCAGGCTTCTATGAACCTTCAGCTCAGACCATGGGAGATCTCTTTTGCCCCTCACCACTGGCTCTGCCAGCTGACTACCCTTTCCAGCTTCAATTCTGCTGTTCATCCCATGTTCTGGCCCTGCCACACCACCTGCAATCCTGAAAACACCTGCCTGTGAAGGTGGTGTTCTTTCTTCTTAAATATTCTCTGCCTGTAGAATATCTGCCCAGTCCCAGGGTTGAGCTCCCATGATGCCTTCCTGGACTTCCCTGAGACACTGCTTCCTCTTCCAGGCTTTACACATTTCTTCACTGCAGGCACTTACTGCATCATGACCCCTGTTAGACTGTGTGGGCAGAGGTCAGGGACTATGCCTTCATTATATTTCAGCTGACCATTTGCCAAGCATTTGCTCTCCACCTGGCTGTGAGCTGGGAGGTAGGGCTGCAGAAGAACTTAGGTTCCACCTTGGCCCTGGAAAAGCATATTGCAATGGTGGCAGCAAACATGGAGATAGCTAACTGCAATGCAGTTTTGCCTGAGCTGTCATGATACTTGGGCTGCGTGCTGGGGGAGCTATTAAATCTGCTAATTACCTGTACCTGGCACATGGTAGGTTTTTGGTAACTAGTTATTTGGGAAGTCTAATAGTTTTGGGCTCTGCAGTCTTGGTTGGACAAGTCATTTTACTTCCCTAGGCCTCCATTTTCTCATCTGAAAAATGGGGATAATGATACTGAACGTTTCATGCTGGGGTGAGAGTTAAATGAAATAATGCACAGGATTAGTATGCTCATCACAATGCCCAGCACATAGTAGGAGCCAATAAAAGGTGGTGGTGGTGGCCATTATTATTATTACCTTATTTAATATCTAAATTCATTACTTTGTTATTAAATACTTGGATCTGCACTCAAAACCAAAGAAGTTTAAAAGCGAAGACTGAGAAGACAAATATTCTAACAATCCTTTGACTTTAAGAGGATGTTTTTGAAAGCATCTCTGCCCACAATCTTTCTCTTGATTTACTGTCCTGGTGGCCAAGTCTGAAGGTTAGGATTTCCCAGGGTCTGTGAGGAAGGTGAGGGTCTACAGTCAGCCATCATTAATTAAAGCTGCTCTCCTAAGCCTTCAGAAAGTCAGAGCCAGCCGGGCTCGGTGGCTCAGCCTGTAATCCTGCGCTTTGGGAGGCTGAGGTAAGTGGGTTGCCTGAGCCCGTTCGAGACCCACCCGGGCAACTTGGCGAGACCTCATCTCTACAATAAATCAAAAAATTAGCCAGGTGTGGTAGCGCGCCTATAGTTCCAGCTACTTGGAAGGCTGAGGCGGAAGGATCGCCAGAGCCCAGCAGGTCGAGGCTGCAGTGACCGGAAGCGTGCCGCTGCACTCCAGTCTGGGCAACAGAGTGAGACTCCAACTCCAAAAAAAAAAAAGAAAAAAGAAAGTCAGAGCCAGGCAAATCATCCGGTGACCAGAGCAGCAGACACTTCAGGCCCCTGGAGGGGAGGTACACTGTGTCCTCCAGAATGCTGGCTAGTGCCAGGCAGCAGGAGGAGTCTGTTCCCTGGGAGGGGCTGATCTGTTTTTCCTGCTTTCTGTTGCATCCTTTGAAGCCTCAAGATGCCATTTCCCTCCTAACAGTGAACAGTGAATGAGCAGGTCACAGCTCTTGATGCTCCTATTTTGTATGGTCTCTACCTTTGACCGTGGGCCCAGACCCTAGTTGTAATTATGGGTCAGGCCCAGTTATCAGAGCAGCCTCCCTTGTCATGGGCACCTCCAAGGTTCAGGATGAGCAGTAACAGAGGGAAGATAACAGAGGGAAGAAGCCAGCTGTTGGCCAGTAGGAAGAGGATTCATGGGAAGTGGCCCGGGAGGGGGGGTTCTAGGAGTGGCTGGATCCTTAAAACTCATCTTTGGGCTGAGCGCAGTGCTCATGCCTATAATCCCAGCACTTTGGGAGGCCAAGGTGGGAGGATTGCTTGAGTCCAGGAGTTCAAGACCAGCCTGGGCAACATAGCAAAACCTCATCTCTACAAAAAATTAAAAAATTAGCCAGGCATGGTGGCACATGCCTGTAGCCCCAACTACTTCGGATGCTGAGGTAGTAGGATGGCCTGAGCACAGGAGGTCAAGGCTGCAGTCAGCCATGATCATCATGATCATTCCACTGCACTCCAGTCTGGGTGACAGAGTGACATACAACCCAAAAAACAGACAAACAAACAAAACCCTCATCTTTGACAGAAAGAGGGAGTAATGTCTGTGAGATGTTTGTCCATGCCTTGGATGTATGTGCTAAAGGAAGAGAGAATTCAGCAGCCCCAATACTTCCATGTGGGCACATCCTGGTGTGTTGTGGTGTGTACTGTAGGCAAAAGAAATAGAATCTCACACAGACTAATTGTGCCTTAATGCCAGTGACATAAGTCAATACCATGTGGAGATGTGTTGGAGCATTAATTGCCGCTTCCCTAGGCCAAGAGCCAGTGACTTCCTTATCCTGTTGTCATAAAGTGCACACACCTGCATGCACAGTATGCTGGGAGCCTCTGATGAGGGAGGAGTGAACCAAGGTCAGCCAGGGAACAGCTACTGAAAACTAACCCACACAGAAGGGTCCACAGGCCCCTAGCCACCGCCTCTCAGTTGCTAGCACTATAATACCTACTGTGTGTCAGTAGGCTTTATAATCACTCTTATTTTACAGACAAGAAAACTGAGGCACAGAGGTGAAGTGACTTGCTCAAGGTCACACAGGAGGTGGCAGAGTAGGATTAAAGCCCCTCAGGATGTCACTCGGAAGCCTATAAGTCTGTGCTTTCCCTTTATACCTCACAGTCTCTGACTTGGCATGTCCAAATGGTTTTGCTTCGTTAGTGTGTTTTGATTTGGTTTCTTTGTACCTACACCACAGATGAGACATTTCCTGCAAGCCCAGGAAATATCTTTACGTGCATTATCTCATAGAGCCCTCCAACCCCCTCATGAGATAGGTAAGTGAGGAAACCAGAGTTCAGAGACACTAAATGATTTGCCCAAGGTTGCACAGCTAGTGAGTCAGAGCTGGAAACCAAACCCAGGTATGTCTGACAGCACACTCCATGCTCAGCCATGGATCAGGGAGTTCAGCCTTATGAAGTCAAGTCATGCCAGAGAGTAGATGCAGCCCCAAGAAACTGAGGGGCAGGTCAGAGGGACCAAGCAGAGGGAGATGGGGCCCCAGCTGGCCATGCCTGGGTCAGCACTCACACACCAGCCCAGTGGACAAGTGCAAAGAACCAGGGACCTGGGAAGAAGGCTGACCAGCCATGGGAGCTGTGATCCAGTGCGCAAGGGGCTCTTAAGGCTCTCTTCATAAAGGCATGCAGAAAGCTGAGTGTAGGAGCTACAGACCTCTTCCAAAACTCTTCCTGGGCAGAGAACAAACAGCTGTGGCACATGAACAGGCTACTCTTCATTGTTCAGGGGACGGGGAAGACTGCCCTTTAGGCCAGACCCAGGCATGGGGGCTAACATTGGTATTATAACCCAGTACAATAGTAGCTTATAAGTCTTGTTGCTGCCAGGGAGTCAGAAGTGGCCAGAAGGTTCTATAAACTTTTCACAACAGCAACTATTTCTCAATTCCCTGCAAGATACGTAGCTGTCGCTTTTGCCACTGGACAGTTTCTGCCTAGAGGCTGAAGGAGTGATCTGTTTAGGTGGCCAGAGCAGCTATAAAATATTTAACTTGAACATATAATTACATTACCATGATCTCTAATAGGATTTGGTGTCAAGCAGAAGTCCAACTTGGCCTCTGGCCCAAATATATAGACCCAAGTTATCATGTTGAGTGTTACCTAGTAGATAAATAAGAAAGAAACATTGTTCAAATCATTATGCAGCTGACCAACATGCATTATAATTATTGTAAAGAAAAATCCACCAGAGCATGAGAATTTATTCATCTTGATAACCAATTTACTGTGTCATATCCTGATGGAAGTAATTCAAGTACATAGACGCCATCTTGGCAGCTCTTGCTAGAGAAGAGAGTTGGTGCCCTGCAAAATTTTATTACTGCATGTTCCCCCAAACACATGGTTAGTGCTGTTTTGGGAGTCTAGAGCCCAGTACAGGGTCTAACTGAATGTAACAGGTTTAGAGGAGGAGAGATGACAGTGAAGCTACAGGTCTGGGTAAAAAATAATAAAAAGGAAATTTTAAAAAAGAAAAAGAAATCAGCAAGGAAGTGAACAGTCCAGGCTCCACAGAAAGAGCCCAGCCTTAGGATTCAAGGCTGAATACACCAATGACATGCAATCAACCACAAATTGACTTTTTCCATTTGATGTTTAACAAGTGTTGACTGAGCAACTACTCCTGACAGAGCAGTGTGCCAGTCAATGCGGTGGCTTGGATAAGAGGGAGGATTAGAAATGGACCCATCCTCTCAAGAAATTTGTCGTCTACTAGGGGAAAACAGTCATACCCAGAAATAATTATACTGCAAAGTAGAAAGCAGTAGGTAATAAGTGAAAGGTAGAAGTACCATTAGGTTTCCGATGAGAGCTCTATCTTGCTAGGAAGAATCTGGGGAAGCTTCATATAAAAGGTAATATTTAAAGGGGGCCTTGAAGGATGGGTAGGACTTGGACAAGAAGATAAGGGGGGATAGGGATTTTCAGGTGAAGTTATCAGCAAGGGCTCAGTCAGAGAGGCTGGAAGAGGAGTGTGGGTTCAGGTAGGAGGTGAGTAGTGATTTGGCTGCAGCACAAAGAGAACATGAGACTCTGAAATGGGAAGCTGGAGCCTTAAGCTCTTGGTTAAGAAATCTGGGCTTTCTCCTCTCCAATGTTTCCTAAAGTGTAGTTCTCAAGATTATTTTAGATTATATGTAGACAGATTCTATTTCAAAAATTATATATTTATTATAGTAAACTGGAAAAAATATAACTCGATATATCAAATCATTATTTTACGGAGATATCAAATTTCTATTTTAAATAAAGTTGTTGAAGAAAATAAGTGATTGGGAGGCAGAGATGAGTGGATTACCTGAGCCTGCGGGTTCGAGACCTGCCTGGGCAACTTGGTGAGACCTCATCTCTACAATAAAACAAAAATTAGCTGGGCGTGGTCGCGCGCACCTGTAGTTCCAGCTACTTGGAAGGCTGAGGCGGAAGGATCACCGGAGCACAGCAGGTCGAGGCTGCAGTGGCCGCTCCCGGGCGACAGAGTAAGACTCCAACTCAAAAAAAAAAAAAAAAAAAAGAAAGAAAGAAAAAAGAAAATAAGTGAATAAAAAAATGCTAAGTGAGCCGGGCTCAGTGGCTCAGCCTGTAATCCCGCGCCTTTGGGAGGCTGAGGTGAGTGGATTGCCTGAGCCCATGGGTTCGAGACCCGCCTGGGCAGCGAGACCTCATCTCTAATAAATCAAAAAAAAATCAGCCGGGCGTGGTAGCCATGCCTGTAATTCCAGCTACTTGGAAGGCTGAGGCGGAAGGATTGCCGGAGCCCAGCAGGTCGAGCCTGCGGTGGCCGGGAGTTGGCCACTGCACTCCAGTCTGGGCGACAGAGTGAGACTCCAACTCAAAAAAAAAAACAAACAAATGCTAAGTGAATAGTAGGACAGATGGCATGTCGGTATGGCAATAGCATAAAGACAGTACTCAAATAAGTGACTTTTAGAAAACACTGCTCTAGGCCTACATGTTATATCAGATGTCTCGGGATAAGGCAAGTGACCTCAAGGGCAAAGAGTTGCAGAGAGGGCCTGTGACCAACCACAGGGTCTGGGCCTCCCCTAATTTTTAAATTTAATTTTTTTAAATTTAGCAAGTGCTAAATATCAAAATAATTATCTTAAAGTCAACATTAAGATTTTTGAAATCTCCTTTTTCAAAAATTCTAGTAACTAATTTAAATTTGTGAAAGCAGTATACAAACAAGTGTCCATAGGGCTCCCCTTTGTGATATCTACCCCCAATGATAAGAAACAGTGGCCTTATCAATGGCCTGAAGAGACTTAGTTCCAGGATGACAGCTCTTGCCTACAGGTACAGGGCAAATGGAAAGGGATAGGGCTGGAGACAGAAGCCTACTCAGAATGCTGATGCAGTGGTCCATGCCAGTGGTAACATGGCCTGGACATTTCCATTTTTCAAGCAAAGTCCAGTCCAACATGAGGGCTTTTTAACCTGCAGGTATCCAGAACATCTTTATATAGTTTTGTGCATTCTCATGCCTCTCTTTTCATACTTAAAAAGGAGGAAAAGGGGACTCAGTTTGTAAGCACTTGAAAGCTTGGTGACAAGCCTGGACAAACGACTGGAGAATAATTAGCAGCTTCCCCACTCCACCTCCTCGGAGCCTGCTTCTGTTCCTGCATTGTCTGTCATCAGAATAATTCAACACAAAATGATGCTCATTAGATGGAACTCTTTAGCCAGAAGCAGAGTTGAGCTTTTAAAAACTGATTTCTTAAGTAATTTGTCCCAAAGACAGACTTGACATGAAGTTGGCACTATGATCAGCAGGTCACTGTGTGGGAGCAGCAAAAATGATTATTCTGGATCTGGCTCTTACTTGACTTTTATCTTGCCCAGAACTGCTTTGCATTTCAAAAGGCTGCCTATTCTTTAAGAGCTCTTCAAATACTACCTCCTGGAAAACCAAGCCCTCCTCTTTGGAACTGGTCCACAAGCTCTTTTGCATAGTTTAGATCTTTTCTGCCCCCCTAGCTGTTTTTACAGACCTGTGTGTAAAGTCTCTTTCTTCCAGACCAGTGGTTCTCAAAGTAGTACCTCACCCAAGGTGTCAGCATCACATGGTACCCTCCCCAGACCTATTAAATCAGAAACTATGGAGAGTAGGGCCTAACAATCCATGTTTTAACAAACTTTCAGGTGACTGACACAGGCTAAGTTTGAAAATCACTGAGATTATATAAGAGTAAGCTGATATTTCCTGAGCACCTTTTATGTACCAGGTGCATATATATGGCGGTTTTATTTAACAAGTGTGTAAGGCAAGTGTTTTTTTCATTTCACTGTTAAGTAAACTGAGACTCAAATATAGTGACTTTCTCCAAGTCTCACCCTCACAAGTAACAGAGTTGGACTTCAGACGCAGTTCTGCCTGACTTCAAAGCCTAAAGCCTTTTCACTGCTCCTTGATAATAAGGGTTATACTTTGGGTCCTCCTGACAGCATTAGCACAGTAAACACATACTTGTTTGGATGAATAATCAATGGATCAATATTATTGTCCAAGTATGATACAGTTGTGAGTGGCTACAGCTGAATTTTGAATGCTGGAAGTCATGCTTTAAAAACAGATGTCAATGAACAAAACCAAAGTAGGTACTAGCTGGAACTTACTGGCCCTGGCAGCATCCTCTGTGTAGTCCTGACTCTATAACTGACCCAAGTCTAGAACAAAAGGGATGGGATCAGTATTTTTTAAAAATTGTATTGGTGGTTAAGGTATAGTTAAGAATCCCTAGATTAGGTAGGAGTAGAAATCTGTTTTATTAGTTGCATGAACTGGGGCAAGTTCTCTGTGCCTTTGATTTCTCATCTACCTTCCCTTCCTACATACAGAGCTACTGTAAGGATCAAATAAACTGCATGTGTAAAGGCTTTAAAAACATTAAGTTCTGTACCAATCAGTTATCATTCAAAGCCTGCAAAGCTATCTGGTAGGCCCTGGTGAGGCACCAAGGTGAATGGATGTATTGCAAGGAATAAAACTTGCTCAGGCAACCTCAAGGAAAAGCCAGCGTGGAAGTGAAGTATTTTCAAAAAGATTCCTATGGCTTGAGACAAAAATGGCACTCAAAAAAAATCCTCTGGGAAGCCAGACGGCTCCCGGGGCCATTCTCTCTTCTCATGGACCACACTGGCCTCTTGCGGTGGTGTCCCTGCCTCTCTCTGGACTTCATCTCCATTCACCGTCCTCAGTGGACAGGCCAGCTTTCCTTCTTCACCCAGGTCTGCTTCCTTTAACTTTGGCTCCTCCTTGACCATCAAGACCTCACGAGCCCCTCTCCTCCATCACACCCTTGCACTTCCGCTTCCATCACTACGTTCCCCGGATATTTTTTAGTTCAAATACTAGAGAGCGGGACTCTGATTGGCCCAGACCCGCACCAGGCCACGTGACAGAGCCGCGTTCAGCCTATGTCTGGGCTCCGCTGGAGTCAGGTGCTCATCGCGGCCCAATCATTTGTGGACAGTGAGAAGGGGCGTCAGCCGACCCACCTGGACATCCGCTGGGCGGGCGCTGTGGGCGGAGCGTTGCTTAGCTCCCGCTGTGGGTGAGGGACCCGTGGAAGGAAAGGCGTCTGGCAACACTGAGGGCTCACCTCACCTTGGAAGGCCCCGGCGTGGCAGTTGGCAGCCTTCTCGCCGCTTCGTGTGTGTCTCGGTGCTCTCTCCGGCAGCGCTCACGGGGCACGGCAAGGAATCACGCGGCGTTCTCTGGGAAAGGCGGCAGACCTAGAGCTCCCGCGCATCCTGTCACCTGTGAATGCGGCTGCCACAAGCCCCGGGGAGCGGCCAGTGCCCGCCGCCTGGGAGCGCGCTCTCTAGTCCCGTTCCTTGGCCTCGGTGTCGCTCGAAGCTCCTTTCACAGGATGGATGCTAATGTGATGCTGGCTTTCTGAGGACTTTGCCGAGAGGTATGAAAAATTAAAGCCAGCCCTGAAATGAGCACACTTCTTTCCCCCCATCCCCCCCTCACACCCTCACCAGACTGTAAACATGATGATTCTTTTCTCAGCATTTTCGTCTATTTGTATAGTTTTCCAAGCACTGAGCAATTGGTTTGATTCATTAGATCACAGGATGTTGGACTTGATCCATCATTTAAGCCCTCCGCTTCACTTCCTGAGCTGGACGAATGATCAGCAAATGCTGCATAAATTTAATAAATTTTGTAGATGAAAGGCCTTGAGGAAGAAGAGACTTGGCCAAGGTCACCTAATAAGTTGGTGGCAGGAGTAGGACTAGAACCCAAATTTCTCGACCCAGATCAAGCATGTTCCTTTACATCATGACTCACGGAGTCATAACATTTCAGGCTTGGAAGATGCTGTAGGTTTTATCTTTACTTCCTCCTGCAGTATCCCCACCAACCATTAATTTTGCCCTCTCCTTGAATACATCCGGTGACTGAAGATGTATGACCTTATAGATCACCTTATCCATTCATTTTGGTCATTCAGCTAACAGACATTCATTAAACACCTGCTTTGAGTCAAAGATGATGCTATTTACTGGAAATTCAGAGATGAATAATACATTTCCTACCTTCAAGAAGTTTACAATATTTGGACAGATACATACACACAGACAGAATGTAATCCAGTGTAGTAAGTGGTATTCAGCTCTGACTCTTACAGAATTCATTCTTTTGATCCAAGTCTATCTCCCAATGAATATAGTCCTTATTCATTGGGCCTAGGTCAACCTACTAAACCCACAAAACAAAGTCTAATCGTTATTTCATTTAACTTCCCTTAAGATATTTTAAAATAGATGTCATACTCCCTTAATAAGCTAAATTCCCAATTTCTTCATGAATTGTTTATTTGAAATGTGGTTTCAAGTTTTCTTATCTTTCTGGTTCTTCAATGAACATGTTCTAATTTCTTTTATAAGTCTCTTAAATGTAGCTCCCAGATGTGAATTACTGAACTCTAAGTATGGTCTGAGAATGCAATGCAAAGTTGAGCTTCCCATCACTCTGTTTAGGCATTATACATTCAACATACAGGGAAAGGAAACAATAGCTTTTTTGGCTGCCAAACTCTTCCTTGAATCTGAATTTTGTGCTATGTACACTTCTCTTTTTCCTCTATTTCCCCATTGTATTCCTGCTTAGTTTATTAATACAACAAATATTATTGTGTACGTGGTTTGTGTTGTAGCAATCACCAGACTCTTTGGAGAACAGACATGATGCCTGTCTTCAAGGAGCTGTCGTGAAATTTGATTTGCTCCCAAAGAAATAACCAATAAAAAATCCAAACTGAATATAATCGAGGAAGCAAACTTTTTCCTAGACTCTTCCTTAGATCTTAATAGTACTCTTAATAGAGGTTGGTAGACTTCTGGGTGTGACTGAAAACAGATCTCCCAGTTCAAATACCAATGCAGAACTGGCTTGAAGCCCAGGCTGTCAGAGACTTTGTCACATTTTTGTCATTGCATTGACCTAGACTGTTGCAGACTGAAGGCCTTTGAATTCCATCATCTGCAGAGAAAGCTGGGGTGCCTACAGGGACTGACACCTCACAAACCATGGAACAGCTTTCCAGCACCTGGCACCTGCCCAGTGCCAATCTAGAGTGCACAGGGAGAAAAGTTCTTTCAGATGTTGGCATGAGTCTGCCTGCGTTTGGGCTTCTGGGAGACAACAGGTTTAATTTGTTTTGACAGTGCTTTTCCCCAGGAGAATATTTACCCAAACACCCTGCCTTCTTCACATTCGGAAGCATTGCTTGTTTGCTTTCTGTTTTTACCATGGGGAGTTTCTGTGTGTTTTGTGTGTGTGTGTGTGTGTGTGTGTGTGTGTGTGTGTGTGTGTGTGTGTTTACCCCCAACAACTCACATTTCCTTGTTCGGATTCATTAGACCAAATCAGAGTGTTGTTTTAGTTTGTAAATGGAAAGTATGTATGATCTTTCCTTAAAACCAAAATACCAACTCTTCCTGGTCCTGGACCGACCTTTTTACACATACAGCATTACTCTATTTGATTTTCAAAATAACTCTATGCTATTATTAATCCCATTTCACAGATGAGAAAAGTGATGTGTAGAGAAGACTTGACCAAAGACACCTAACTAGTAAGAGGCAGCCTGACTCCAGAGCCCAT
Organism: Carlito syrichta; assembly: GCF_000164805.1. Taxonomy (NCBI): domain Eukaryota; kingdom Metazoa; phylum Chordata; class Mammalia; order Primates; family Tarsiidae; genus Carlito; species Carlito syrichta. The sequence continues at coordinate 934,244 of NW_007258933.1, read as the reverse complement.
ATTTTGGTCCAGACCATATGCCACAAACTTTGGCTACGTACAGAACATGATTCACATACACCCTTATCAGCTGTGTGACCTTGACAAAGTGATTTCATCTCCCAGTCTCCATTAGAGACTATAAAATGGTGGTAAAGGTACCTATTTCTCATAATTACTGCAAAGAGTCAACTAGAATATGGTATTTCTTTTTCAGCTTGGAGGTTCTCTGTGTAACTCTTCCTTCCACTTTGAGTTGCTGTAGAATTAAGTCATAGTTTGTTTCCATCTCTTCAAACCCAATCCTTTAATATCAGGAGCAAAGGGAATACAGCAGATGTAACTTAAGGCATAAATTTCACTAGCAGCAACAAGGTGATGTATTCAGACATCCAGTAGGCTGTCCTGGAGTCCAAGTTCCTTCCTGCCTACAGCATTATCATCCATCCTCCTACGGAGCAGCAGGAGGAGGTGTCAGAAGGGAGATCTCTGCTGGGCAGGGTGTGGACCTTGTTACTTCACAGATGCTCCCAAAGAGTTCCTGACATCCACTTTTACAATTTAAGGAGAGGCACCAAAATGATGAAGAAGGTGTAGATAGCAGATGCAGCTTCCATTAGCTTGGGGGTGTAGATAGCAAATGCGGCATCCATTAGTTTCCCCCATCACAGTGGAAGAAGACAGAGGAGGTTCAGGGAGGGAAGGATAAGGCTGAGTGGGGCCTGATATCACTCACACTGCTGGTTCCCTCTGTCTTTAATGCTGGGGTCCAACATCAAGCTCCCCTGACCACAGAGGTTTGCCTGCTCGGACCAGGCAAGAGGCAGATGTGCCCATGCCGGGGGGTGCTGACAGAGAAGAAACACCGCCTTTCCTTTTCCAGTATCACTGCTCCTGTGAGACAGGAGTCAGGAGGCAACTGGGCCCAGGAAGTCCTCCTCCTGACAGGATTTTCCTCTGTGGTCTCTTTTCGTTTCCTACAAAATGAGGCTTCAGGATTTCAAAAAAGTAAATCAGAAGGTGGCACATGAAGGCAGGCTTTCCCAGACATCAGGAGGACTTATTTATCTGCTGTGATCGTCTTTCACCTTGACACGGCAATGCTAATGATCTGTTACTGGAAAAGAGTAGTGAGCAGTCAAAACGGGCACTGCAGTGGGTTCCCTGAGGCCTCTGTGGTTTCCTGACTCCCATGTCTCCGGTCGGACGAAGCAATGTTGTCTTTTCTTCCTTCTACAATTGCCCCTTTGTATTTCAAGCAATATTTTCAACATCCAAAGAACACTCTCACTCACAGCACATGTCCAGAGAATGAACTAAGGAAATATTTAAACTCTGCATTCCAATACTGATAGAAGGAAAAACAAGTTCCTAAAAATCAAATTTCCTACCAGGGCCCCACTGCTGTGATAGAAAAACAAAAGCTGGGGGAAAAGGCCACTGTTTTCCAACATACTATATACCCAGTTATGCAAATTAGCTATTCATAGGCAGCTGGATCTTTAATTCAGATTCAAACAGATCTAAAGTGACCATGAGCAAAGCAGGAGAGATTGTGAGGGACGAAATTCACCAGACACTAATTGGGAACACATAGCTTATTTATGTCACAAAGTTCAGATTCCCCAAACCAATGAATGTCACTTCTGCCCTAGAGTTCAGCATGGAGATAGCTGGTCACCAGAGACTTATTTGTGGGATCCCAAGCTGTTGAAGGCAAGTAGGAAAAAAACTATATCCATAAACATTTTATCAAAAGAAAATATTCACCATATATCTCCCTTCCACTTTCTTGTTGCCATCTTAAAATTATTTTATGTCTCCTAAAACTTCTGCTTTCTCTGACACCAACAGCCTGGGGCAAATTTTGTAGCAAACAGTCTTCTATTCTGTCAGATTTAGCAACCAGCACTATACTCAGTCACAGAAAATGTACTTTCCTCACTTTCTTACTATGAAGGCTTTTTGGCAGATGATAAACAGGCTTGTATCTTGCAGACTTCACAAATCAGAATCTAAAAAGTGTGTAGTACTCATGTGCAGCTGATCCTGTTAAAAATGCAGCTGGTAATTAATTTTATTGGGAGACATATTCGAACCCATTGGGTTCAAGAAGGACTGAACTGCAGAATTTTAGATTTCGGAGGGATCTCTGAGACCCATCTAGTTGAAATCTTTCAATTTATTGAGACCCTCTCTGGATTGAATACCCAGGCAAATATATACATGAACAAACTCAGTTGCTGTCCTCAAGGATCTCACAGTCAACAAAACAGATTGTATGGTACTTTAGTAAAGGTGAGGGGAAAAGAATCCTGAGGGTGACTTGGCCTGTTAAAGATGTCGAGAAGGTTTTTCCAAGGAGATGGCATTTCAACTGGATTTGAAAAAAGGAGTAAGAATTGCCAAAAGGGACCTGTGGGAGAAGCAGTGCAGTGATGAGGAAACAGATACAGAAAGATCAGGTGACATGCAATCCACAGCCATTCGATAGTGGAACAAGACCTGGAAGCCAGGCCTTCTGCCTTTCTGTCCTGCATTCCTGCAATACTGCAGGTGGGACTGTCCCTCCAATTGTACAATTAGCCAGTAAATTAAAGTAAAATTATCTTGCCTTAAACCTTACTCGAAAAAAGTTTTTAAAGAATATTCTAAATGAAACTTCCTAAGTGATTTTTTTATGAAAACAGTGTTTAGGCATGAACACAAGGGTAAGAACAGCAGACATTGGACACTGCTAGGGGAGGGAGGGAGGAAGGAAGAAACAAGGAAAGGGGACACACAGCAGGTCCACTGTCAGGAGCAGAGAGGGCCAGCTAGCATTTAGGTTGTAACTATTGAGTTAAAGGCCTTAGGAACGTGACTTTTTCCAGTCAGAGTCAGTAGAGAACAGAGAGAGGCTCAGGCCTCCCACCTGTGAGCCTCACTCTGCTGGGGCCCAGACCTCTTTGCCTTGAAATGAGGCCAAGTATGGATTAGACCCTCTTGTTCTTAATTCTGTGTCAGTGTATAACACTGCTTGTGTTAGCAGAGTCAACATGAGTGAGTAGAACCTCCTACTCACAAAAGGAACCACACATTTGGACCATTTTTAAACAACTTGTAAAATAGTTCCCAGGTTGATACTAGAAGACCTTGGGGAAAGACCTTTCTGGGAAGTACACCATGCCACCTCCTGTACATGCCACCTCCTCCACCTATCCATAATCAAACCATTCTTTAAGCCCACCTCCTCTGAGAAGCCTTCCCTCTGCTGATGTTGCCCCATTTCAGCTACCATTGTATTGCCCTTAAATACTTTGTTGCATTTAAGTCTTGCTACCCTTGCCTGGACCGCCTTTTTTCCACAGTTGATCTCCTGATTACTGATAGGCTCCCTGAATTTTAGAACAAGAAATACTCCTAGGGAATCATCTCTGCCATCACCTTGTTTTATATATCAAGAAGATAAGGTGCAGAGAGGGGTAAGAAGTTGCTTCAGGTCACAGAGCATGGTACTAAAAGAGTGAACCCTAAAACCAGGTTTCTTACCCCTTGGAAGAACTTATGCTGCTGCCCAGGTGATAATTCACTTATCTTGTTCTCTCAGGCTACAGATTTCTTAGAGGCAAAGCTCGTGTCTTACATGGCAACATTTCATTTAACAAAGGCCTTGATCTTGGCTCTGGTAATTGTGAGCTAAGATAACAGATGGCATCCTTAACTCTACCTGCCTAACTAACCTTTTCCTCTACCATCAAGTCTGACTCTACTGACTTACTCTGTGACCTTGGGCAAGTCATCACCTATCCTCTGGGACTCAGTTTCCTTTTCTGTCAAATGAGAAGATTGGGCTGCGTAGCTCTATGACCCCTTCAAACTCTGAAAGTTTTCAATTTTCTACCCTACAACTGGATTCTTTGCTGACTTCAGAACTGGCCTTGTTGTCCCACTGTTTCATCTGATGAGCCTTCAGCTTGCAGCAGGGGGATTCCCACAAGGGAGTGCCCCAAACCATCCTGAGATAGGGCTGGTTGGAATTTCAAGGAAAGAAGCACCAAAAGCCAGAGTTGATCAGCCCAAAGCATTTATTTGGGGAACTTACAGAGTGTTTCAGCAGTCCTCAGGCAGACAGCGAGAGAAAGGGATGTTCTTCCTAGGTGTGTTGTCGCCAACGGGCTCAGGGTATGGGGTTTATATGAGGGTTTAAGTAATTTGGCTCAGGGCCGTGTCTAGTTTTTTTTCATTGTTTTGGGAAATGACCTAAATACCTTTATCAGTGCCTGGGAATGTTCAAGACCCCAGCTTAGGCTCAAGCCTGCTGGAGAAATGCAGATGGCTGGGTCACAGAGCAGTCAAGGCACTCTGTGTTTCTTGGTCAGGACACAGAAAGAGAGTGGAGATAACTGGGAGACCATACACTTACAGATCTGTCTTGTTCGTTTCCATGACTTTTGCTGTGGAATAAGCTCCTTCAAGGCCCAGATAGGATAGTGTCATGGAAGAAGACCAAGCGTGGAGTCCAAAGGCCTGGGTCCCAGTCCTGTTTCCATGACTTAGTGTCGTGACCTTCAGCAGGTCACTTCATTTCTCTCAGCCACACCCCTCTCCTCTCTGTCTCCCCCCCACCCCACCCCTTTTTAAGGTAAAATAGAAATAACAATACATGCTTATCAGATTTGGTGACAGTGGAATGAGATACATTTTATAGAAATAACATGGCACAAAGAAGGCATTCAGCATGTAGTTGTTTCTTTGCTTTTTTCTACATCCAGCATTATTGAGAATGAGCTGTTCTAATTAAACATGTTTTTCTAGATAACAGGTTTACTAACTGGAGCTATAACACATTGCCTAATTTTTTAAAATTGATTGTGTGTTTCCTTGACATGCCACACAGAGTCTATACCAGAGAAGATATCCTTGCAGTAAGTGGGCCATGATAGCAGGTGGTACACAGAGAATAGGAAGGATTTTTTTCAACTCAGCAAATGGGGAACCATTACAGGGTTTTAAGCAGGAGAGTGATGGGGCCAGATTTGTTTCAGAGAGTTCACTCAAGCTGCTGAATGGTGAACACATCAGGATGTGGAGCAAGAGGGAAAGCTGAAAAGCCAGCAGCACAGCAGTTAATGGCCCCAGTGAAAGATGGTGAGGAACTGGATGGATATGTGGAGAATCAGAGGTGAAAAGTCAGAATTGCAAATGCCCAGTAGCTTTATGAAAAAACAAAGCAATGGAATATTAGCCCATTATGAGAAAAACACAAACTACAGAGAAGTATAAAGAAAACTATAAGAATCACCCAACAACCCATCACCCAAAGACAACCACTGTTAACAAGTTAAACTATTTTCTCTCAGGGTTTTTATTTGAAGAATTTCTAATGCATTTATAGACACAAATTTGATATATAATTATTTGGTTCATATAGACGTTTTCCAGAATACATCTCTTAATTGAGATGTACTTCAGTAAGTAAAAACAGCATAGAATTTTAACTGTGTTGATTTCTTTCGGTGACTGGGCCAGAATAGCTCAAATATGTCAGTCTTGGTTAACCTAAGGCTTGCTTCCTTAACTTTGTTTGGGTAAAGAAATTTCTGTTTTCAACTCTCCTTCTCTTTTCTTTCCCCAGAGTCAGTGGATAACTGCCCCAGTAACTGCTATGGCAATGGTGACTGTATCTCTGGGACCTGTCACTGCTTCCTGGGTTTCCTGGGCCCTGACTGCGGCAGAGGTAAGAACCCTACATTGGGGCTCTAGATTTCCTCTCCCCTGGCCCTTCCAGCAGCTCAGGTGCTACTTCTAAGAGCAAGTGAAGAGCTCCAGGCCACTTCCTGATGCCCAGGAGAGTGGCTTCCAAGGGCCACCTCAAGGGAGGTGTGCAGACAGAGCTGTGGCCTTGACAGCCATTGTTATCCACCTGTGGACTCTTGGAGAGGTCAGGAAGGGAGAATTTTTACAGGGGCAGATACAGATGAATTTACTGGCCATTGCTAGGGCAGGTGGAGTGTCAGTGGGGGCATCCCTTTAAAAAGCTGATTTCCTCTTAGAGGAGTGATCAGCCCTGGCCATGCATCCTGGAAGTTTGTCTTCATGCTAGTGTGGCGTCTCTCTGGCCTACGGATAAGAGTCTGTGGAGCTGCCCCATTGCTGCCTTCTAATAACACAGGCAGAGTCTTAGCTAAGACACCAAGAGAAGGGACTGGAAACAGGCTGCTTTTCTCTGCACAAGACTCTAATGTTGCCTGATATTTGGGCATTGCCAGTGCTAATAATAACCATGGTGGATATAGTCTAAAAGGGTACCCAAGATCTACCCTGTACTTTTAGCCATCATTTCTGTTCTGGAATAATTAACAAGGAAATACCAAAGGAGATCTATTGTCCTACGAATTTGGCCCTCCCCTTGGGAAACTAAAATGGCCCCTTCTTTTGTTTTTTTCTGCCTCTCTTCTCATTCAGCAACCCTTTGCTTAATGCCCTTTAAGGCTCAGTCCAGTGCTGAGCAAGGCCCAGTCCTGGGAGCTCTCAGTCTGGTATGGGGACAAGTAAATAGACAACAGCACAGTAGTACTATAATAAGTGAAACACACTATAACAAGGTTATATGAAGGGAGCTTCTATCAGAGTAGAAGAGAGGAGCTGTCTTAGCATAGATGGGATGAATTTCAGGAAAGCCTTCCCAAATGAGGTGACTTTGCATCTGAGTCCTGAGGCTTGAGAAGTTGTTTATGAGGGGGAGTCAGAGATGGTTTTCCAGGCTGAGTGAACAACATCCTGCAAATACTATGCCGTGATACTGCTTTGGAGAGCTGCTTATTCTTCCTAATGTGCAGTAGATTCAGTTTGAGGCAACAAAGCTGGCAGCCCCAAGGAAGCACAACGATTATCTGCTGAATGCTTTACAAAGGAAAGAAGCTAGATGGGGGCCCGGAGAAGGTGGTACAGAGAAAGATGAGTCATTCCCTCGAACAGAATTACTGTCTTATCCCATATGCACTTAAAGTTAAGAGTCATGTGTAAAAAAGCTTTATTGTATCTCGATAAGACTGGTAAGTACTTACAGCACAATGCAACATAATTTATTTTTATATAGTGTCCTTCGTAGAGATGATCACAAAACCCTTTATGCTAAGAGGCAGATGAAAACATAATGCTTTAAAGAACCAAGTTGGGCTCAGCTCTCTTCTTAAGGGGGCAGTGGTGCGTGGGGCTGGAGTGCAGGCCTGAAAGGCAAGGAAAGCTAAAATCTGTGGGGCTAAAGAGGACAGTAAGTGGTACTGCAGATGAGGTGTGGGGACATGAAAGTGGAATGCTATTAGGAAGAGAGCACCGGGAGGGATTCGGACAGGCAGGAGGTCCAGCTGCTGTCTTTTCCAGTGAGACTGTGGAGCGGGTTGAGGCTTCTTGTCTAAGGTTCCCAGCAGCCACTGCACCCCATCAGCAATATGAAGAGGATGGGGAAAGGGAAAAGTGGGCACAGCTCTGCCAGGCCCTGCACTGCATACCTTTTCCTGCAGTCCAGATGTGTTTAAACTGGAATGAAATAAAGCAAGAGAAACAGACAGATGGGCACATGTGTTTGTGGCAAAGCAGTTGAAGCTATTAGCAAGACAGGCTGAGGGGGGGGAGGGACAAGAATAGCTGGGATACTGGGTGTTGATTCATGACAGGCTTCCAATGCTGTCTCCCCAGCTTCCTGCCCCGTGCTCTGTAGTGGTAATGGCCAGTACATGAAGGGCAGGTGTCTGTGCCACAGCGGCTGGAAGGGCGCTGAGTGTGACGTGCCCACCAACCAGTGCATCGATGTAGCCTGCAGCAACCATGGCACCTGCATCATGGGCACCTGCATCTGCAACCCTGGCTACAAGGGCGAGAGCTGTGAGGAAGGTAAGACTTGCAAGTGGCAGATCTGGCACCTTCCTCTGAGATAGAGGCTGGCATTCAGTGCCAAGAGGGTGATCAGGGCACAGAGGAAGCCTCCTGAGCACCCTGCAACCCCCACTCCCCAATCCAGGAACCCACCAGCAATAGTAATTAATCTGAAGGAAGAAGACAGACACATCAGGGCCCTGGTCAGTTAAGGGGAGAACTGTCATTTGTTTTGCGTTTACCATATACAAAGCTTTGTTCTTGAATCATTTAACTTCAAACCCCATTAGGCAGGAGTAATCATTTCCACTTTATAGTTGGGGAAACTGAGACTCAGAGTCGAATAACTTGTCCAAGGCCACATGGCTAGTAGATGGAAGAGCTGTGTTTGAACCCAGTCTTTCTGGCTCTGTAGCCCAAGTTCTTTTCACTCTCCTCTAAGGGCATCTGCTTGTTTTGTCTCCATTTCTGAACTGTGATTCTGTTATAGGCCTCCAAACTCTGCCTTCCGTGTGTGTGTGCGCGCGCGCGTGCATGTGTGCATGCGTTTGTGTAGGTATGTGTGTGTCTTCAGTACCTGTGAGCATGTCTCTCTCCTTCATAAAGTCAAAATGTGGTTGTGTAGATTGAGGCTAGACAGTATCCTGCTGATTGAACAGTGACATCAGTTCTTTCCTGGAAAATCCAACTACGTGAGATAAATAAGTCTATTTCACGGATGAAGAAACTGAGCCCCCTAATGACAGGGTTGGAATTCAGTCCAGGTCTTCTCACTTTAAATCCAGTGCTCTTCCTTCTTGACTGCAGGGGTTTCTGGCTGAGAGGAGGAGCCTCATTCATGAGTGATATAAAGTAGCTTTTAAGAGTCCATGCTCTGGACTTGGATGTAGTCTTGGGTCCTGGAACTGCCACTAATTAGCCTCAGTTCCTTTGTCTATAAAATGGGAATATCTTCTCAGAGGGCCATTGTGAGGATTGAATTAAATGACCCATGGAAAGCATTTAGCTCAGTGTCTGACACATAGTAAACGCTCCATAAATGTGAGCACTTATATTATTAGTATTATTCTGGGGACAGTTGAAGCACATTTCCTGTTTCACCCCACTCACTTCATCCAAGGCCTTTTGAAATGGTTGGACTTCGCCATTTAAAACTGATGGATGACACTGATGCTTCTCGTTGCCTCCCATTCTCTGCCATCTAGGCCCTGGCACCTCCCCCGGTAGGTGGAAGAGGCTCCTAGGAGAGCTGGGCTTCTAAGGCCATTTAGTATTTAACAGAGAACCCCCTCCCAGATATCATTTTCTCTAAAACATAAATGGAGAATGTTAACAGGCCCATTCTCAAAGAATGGGGGACAAGAAGGGATTAGTGTCTGAAAAGCATTGCCTCTCTGAGACAGCCTGTCTAAATCCCAAGCATGGCTGGAAGTCCTGATTCAGACCTGTTCGCTTTGATGGGGATTACTTTGGGCTGTCTGGGAGAGGAGGAGCTCCAGCCCCTGGAACAAAGGAACTCAGCTTTCTTATCCAGAGAATCGTGGCCTTCATTTACTTTCCGTTTTCATTCTAGTCACTTGAGGTGAAGACCCTGAGAAGGAAAGAGAAACAAAGAGATTCCTGTTGAAACTGTGGGCTGCCCCCCGCCATCCCAGTCCCACGCATGTGGTATGGGCCAGGGAGTGGGAATGCCCTTCCCCAGATGAGCCAGCACTGCCCCATACCCCAGAGCTGCAGGGTTATTTACAAGAGAGAAAAAATGTTGTTTGAAACTTTGATTTACGTTATCTCTTTGAAAAGAAATGTTTTTACTCCTGCTTTCTTTTCTGAGGAGGGCCATCTGGTACTGATTCCTTTTATTATTTGTTTCTCTGGTGAAGCGCCATTGCGTGGTCCTTGTGTTTATAAGGGGGTTTCCTTGGGCCCTCGTCCTCCTCCCTCCTCTCCCCCTCCCTCCAGCTCTGTGCTAACGGGTTTCACTCTGTTTATAAAACATCGGCTAACAAGCTTACTTTTTTCTCTCTCTTCCTTCTTCTGAAGTTTATTGCCCCATATTTTGTAAAGCTTGAGCAGAGCCAGTAGGATGCTTGGAGGGAGTTGGGGGAGGAGCAGAAAAGAACAAACCTAGACCTTTTGCAGTGAAAAGTGAGACACTGTGTTTTGGGTCCTGAAGAGTTTCTAATAGCCTGTGTGGTCGCTGAAGCGTGGAACATTTTGGGGAAAGGGCTGTGTTTGCAGTCTGCTCATACAGGCCTCGTCATTTTGTTAATGGGCTAAGCTTCTGCCAGAAATTTTGGCTTAAATGGCAAGCTCTGCAAAGGGAAAAATGTAACTGGCACATCTTCTAAGAAGAAACTAAGTTAAACTGTCTTCTAGACAAAGTTTAGCCAACCTCCCTGAAACCTCCTCTTCCTCCTTATCACAGTGGTCCTACTCCCCAGACCAGCCTGTTCTCCCCACATTGTTCACTGCTCCCTGGGAAATTTCTGTTGTGCATGAAGCTGTCCCAGTGTGATGGAAAGAAGGCAACTTTAATCCCCACCCTAGAAATTTCCGAAAAAGGGGACAGATACAGAATCTACCTGCTACCTCTTTGGCAGAGCATCACTGTGGCGTAGCTACTGGCCCTCGGTTTAGGATCTATAGAGTGCACAGACACTGTCCACCCAGGAGTCCCAGCCAGTAAAGCCCAGGTTTCCAGGAGCTGCCTTACCTCCTGAGGTCCAGTCTTCTATAAACCTCCCTCCTCTCCACACTCACTTTGCCCAGACGACATTCAGAAGCAAAGTTTAATTGCATGGAGGTAGCCTCTCATCAATTCCTTCTGATCTTTGTTCTCTACCTGGACCATCTGCTAAGGCTTGGGATTCACTTTGCTGGTTCCTGGGTCCCTCTCAGACTCACTACATCTGAGGAAGAAGAGGCCTGTGATGCCAGGGGCCTCTCACTGAACTTGGCACCCTCTCTGCCTGCTCGCTAACAGTGGAGATTTATAGTTTCAACCTCAAAGGAGCCCTGGGATTCTCAGAGACAGTTTCAATCCAAAGCTGGGGTCCAGGTACTCACACAACGGGAAATATCTTTATAGGCCTCAGGATAGGAATTGCTGAGTTGTTTCCTGTTGAATTGGAACACTCTCTGGATCTAGGGAATTGTCATAGTAGCCTAATGGACCAGAATAATCCTTCTGAGGCTCTGAGATCTGAGGCAGGTCATGAGAATTTATCACTATTATTATATTTTATTATTTTTAATTACCAGAAACTCCAATAAGTCATGCTTTAACCATTTTTAAATGGTGTCCAGAGAGTACAGGAGAGATTCGTTGCCTTCATTTGTATTTATTAATTCTCCACATTGTCCTATTTCTTTTCTTGTTTTGGTTTCTATTTTTAAGCCATTCTTCATGTTTATGTAAGTATGTTATCTATGCATGTATTTTTGAACCTGTGAGATTGTAAGAGGCAATAGTAAGAGACCTATACCAAGAAAGAGTGATTCAAATTTAAATTCCTCCAATTACCATACCGCTGTGTGATCTTGGGCAAGCTACTTGACATCTTTGTGCTTGCATTTCCTCCTCTGTAAAATGAGGATAATAGTACCTCATACTTACATTGTTAGGATTAAATGAGGTAATGTATATAAAATGCTTGATAGTAAAATAAGGCACAGGAGAGGAACTGAATTTATGCTCATTGTTATTGTTGTGATCATTACTGTGTCTTTAGCAGTGATCATTCCTGACCCCTGATCTTCTTACTTATTATTTAGGTCATTAAGTTGAACTTCTTTAAAAATCCTAAGTAGCAAAAGAGCTTTTTTAATAAGCTAGTTCTCAAAATAAATTTTCCCAGAATATTGCCATATGTAAAGTCTTTGCTTATTTTTGTCTGTGGCTCTTATATATCCAAGTCAGGTCTCCTAACCTTTTATGCAAAAGTCAAATATTCAGGGTTATAAAATATAATTAATAAATAAAAAGCTGTCTGAATTATAAATGAGCTCTGACCACAGTTTACTCAAGTCATGAATGTCTTGACAGGATGGGAATATAACTTCTGAGCAACAATTTACAGTTTTCTCCAGTCATGAATGTCTTGACAGGATGGGAATATAACTTCTGAGCAACAATTTACAGTTTATACAGTCCTTTCAAATCCTCATGTCATTTGATCCTCATAGCAGCAAGAGATCGGTATCTTTACCTGTTTTATTGATGGGTATCAGAGTGGATATAGGATTGGGTCATGTCATAGAATCGGCACACTTTGTCCCTTGGCCTCTGAGTGCTGAGGTTTTCCTCTGTAGCACAGGGCTTTCTCGTGAGCTCCTGTTGGGAGGAGCCTGGCTATATTCACTGCAGTGCCACCAATACTCTTTCTCCAGCAGCTCCATGTTGGGGCCCCCATCAGGACACTACTGTCCCCTCACAGTCACAAAATCAATAGAAATCCTACCTTCCTAAAGAGAAAGACAGACCTACAACTTTTTGGTTGAATAAAGAATGTAAAGCAACCTTCTTTGCCAGCTCTGTCTTCCTTCTGCTACCTTTTACTCTTTCCATATTGAACTGAGCCATTTAAGTTAATTCTCAGTACTCTTCTACTTTTTCTGTGTGGTGCTTTGTGGAAGATTGGAGGTCTCTGTTAGTTTGGTGTAGCCCATAACTAAAACTTTGATTTGGGAAAGTCAGCCCCTGATGGAAATATCATTGGCTTCAGAATCAGACAGCCCTGTCTTCACAGTCCTCTTAGATATGGAGGAATTAGAACTCTTGTGCACTGTTCGTGGACATGAAAAATGGTAGAACTGCTATGGAAAACAGTTCCTCAAAACATTAAAAATACGGTTACCTTATGATCCAGCAATTTCTTTTTCTTTTTTTTTTTTTTTGAGTTGGAGTCTCACTCTGTCGCCCAGACTGGAGTGCAGTGGCTGCTCCTGGCCACCGCAGCCTCGACCTACTGGGCTCCAGCGATCCTTCTGCCCCAGTCTTCTAAGTAGCTGGAATTACAGGCATGCGCTACCACGCCCGGCTGATTTTTTGATTTATTGTAGAGATGAGGTCTTGCTGCCCAGGCAGGTCTCGAACCCGCGGGCTCAGGCAATCCAGTCACCTCAGCCTCCCAAAGGTGCAGGATTACAGGCTGAGCCACCGAGCCTGGCTCCAGCAATTTCTTTTCTGGGCATATACTCAAATGAATTGAAAGCAGAGTCTTGAAGAGATGTTTGTACACTCATATTTATAGCAGTATTATTCACAATAGCCAAAAGAATCAACATGAGTACCCATCAAGGGATGAAGGAATAAACAATATGTGGAATATACATATAATAGAATATTATTGAGCCTTAAAAAATAAGGAAATTCTGGCATGTGCCACCACATGGATGACCCTTGAGGACATTCTGCTGTCACAAAAAGATAAATGTTATATGACTCCACGTATATGGGAACTCAAGTTCATAGAGACAAAAAGTAGAATGGTGTTTGCCAGAGGTTGGGGAAAAGGGGAAATAAGGAGGTTTTTTTTTTAACAGGTACAGAATTCAGTTTTGCAAGATTGAAATAATTCTGGAAATGAACAGTGGTGATAGTTACACAGCAATATCAATATCCTTGATAATACTGAACTGTACACTTACCAATGGTTAAGATGATAAACTTTATGTTGTATGTATTTTTACCATAATAAAAAAAATCAGGTAAAAAATGCTCTCTGGCAGAGTGTAGCTGTATGATCTGGCATAAATTATTTACCTCTTTAATCCTCAGTTTCCTCATTGTACCTCACTTGGTAATTGAGAAAACTGAATCTGATAGTTCATGTGAAGAAACACTTTTTGCAGTGCAAGCATGAACAGATAACCACAGCGTTACTCTGCTTTCCCTCTTTCTGGGTTGATCTCTTGAGACCAGGTTGACTGTGGGCCCTAGTGGCCCTGCAGGCCTGCTTGGCTGTGAGCCACAGCCGTATAGCTCACCCACCACATAAGGAGAAGCTGTGCACAGTCAGCACATGTCACTTTGAATAATCGCGGCAACCTTTGTTCTCAGGAAAGTAAAGTTTAAAAGTTCATATCAATCACAAGAATTTGGGGAAGATGATTAACCTAATGGCATGTAATTGCAAAATAAATTCTCATTTTAAATTAAGGAATCTCTTTATTTTAGTCTCATGATCACATAAATAAACATTATGAAGTAAAGATAAAAGTTTGTTTTACACAGATATATTGAGCACCTTGCATGTGCCCAGGCATTGTTCTAAGAGGTGGAGGCTCTGAAGTGAACAAAACAAAGTCTAGTAGGCACAGGGTCTATGCTGATGTTTGAGATGCATTTCTTACTATGCCTACCCCACAGACCACAAGGTAGGAACTTGTATCTACATTTTATTAGTGAGGTGCCTGAGACTCAGAGGGAAACAGTCCCTGGTCTGCCATTTGCTTTAGCACTGCCTTTCACCATACCAAGTGCTCACTGTGTCCTTCTACCAGGATGCATGAAGTCCCTCGACTGCACAGTTTAGTAGTTTGCTTAAAGACACCTCACCTTTGCCGGTCAGATGCTTACCTGTGTTCTCCTTTCTCCATGTCACAGTGGACTGCCTGGACCCCACATGTTCCAGCCGGGGTGTCTGCGTGAGAGGTGAATGTCACTGCTCCGTGGGATGGGGAGGCACCAACTGTGAGACCCCTAGGGCCACTTGCTTAGACCAATGTTCAGGCCATGGAACCTTCCTCCCAGACACTGGGCTTTGCAGCTGTGACCCAAGCTGGACTGGACACGACTGTTCTATAGGTAAATACAGGGAGAGGAAAGGGAGGTGGAGGGCAGGAAGAAGAAACTTGGGTGGAGGGAGGGGGTTTCTGCTGTTCAACCCTGACCAGGGATGTGACCCTGCTCCCAATCACATAGCAGTACATTCCCCATGTCTCTGAATGCTTTTCTTCTTTCTGTGAACTCTAGCCTTTAACACCTCTACTCTTGGATGGAGAGAGAATCCAAAAATTACATCCTCACATCATTCCTTTCAGAATAGGGACCTTGAGATTCAAAGCAGTGTCCCTTAACAATTGTTCATATAATTATAGATGTGTTTCTCGTATTAAGAGAGTTATCCTTGGAGTCTGGGCCATAGGGAAAGTGTTCCAAGGTGAGCTCTGTAGGGGTCAGCGTTACAGGACACATGCCCCAGCTATCAATCCCTTCAGTTTCACCCAGTCCTCAGAAGGAAGTTCATACTCTGTAGTATTTAGGGTTCTTTGGGATCTGGCCCCCACCTGCCTTTCTGTCCAAATGCCCTGCTAGTCAGTAAGCTCAAAGAAGGTAGGCAACATGCCTTATTCATCTCTGCAGCCCCAGGACTCAGTGTGGCCTGACTCATAGCAGCTGCGTGAAAAATATGAATGAATGAATGAATGCATGAACATATGATTGAATGTGTTCTTGATAATGGCATTTGGTTCACCACAGAATTTATAAAGTACAAAGGATAAAGTATAAAGTATGGTTGCTGGGCTCGGTGGCTCAGCCTGTAATCCCGCGCCTTGGGGAGGCTGAGGTGAGTGGATTGCCTGAGCCCGCGGGTTCGAGACCCGCCTGGGCAACTTGGTGAGACCTCATCTCTACAATAAATCAAAAAATTGGCCGGGCGTGGTAGCGCGCACCTGTAGTTCCAGCTACTTGGAAGGCTGAGGCGGAAGGAGCCTCAGCCTTGGAAGGAGCCCAGCAGGTCGAGGCTACGGTGGCCGGGAGCGGCCACTGAACTCCAGTCTGGACGACAGAGTGAGATTCCAACTCAAAAAGAAAAAAGAAAATTATGTTAGCACCCTTCTGTCTGAGAACATTTTATGATCTAGAGACCCTCTCAAAGTGAGGGTTAAATGGGAACATATGAATCACCTAGCACAGTACTGGTACATAGTAGTTACGTCTACATCTAACATGTCATTTAATCTACACAGAAACCCTGTGAGGAAGATGTCAATTGCCCCTGTTTTACCAATTTACATAATACTTTTTTTTTTGAGTTGGAGTCTCACTCTGTCGCCCGGACTGGAGTGCAGTGGCACGCTTCCAGCCACCGCAGCCTCAACCTGCTGGGCTCTGGTGATCCTTCTGCCTCAGTCTTTCAAGTAGCTGGAACTACAGGCGCGCGCTACCACGCCTAGCTAATTTTTTAAAATTTATTGTAGAGATGAGGTCTCGCCAAGTTGCCCAGGTGGGTTTCGAATCCGCAGGCTCAGGCAATTCACTCACCTTGGCCTCCCAAAGTGCAGGATCACAGGCTGAGCCACCGAGCCCGGCCACATAATATGTTAATCAGTGAATATTTATTGAACACCTATAGTATACCAGGCACTCTTCTAATCAGAGTTGAAGGGAAAAGAAAGTCCTTACTATGTAGAGCTTACATTCTGGGAAAGAGGAGGAGAGACAATAAAAAAGCAAATGAAGATAAGCAAGCTAATAAAAAGCTAAGGCTCAGAAACATTTAAAATAATCCTGCTCGGGGATAAACTGCTAAAAAAGGATAACATCTCCAACTACTTTTTTAAAAATTCTAAATCATTTTCCTCACTACTCCAAGCTGTTTAAACGAAGGGAAGCTCAAATTAGCTCATTGTATTGTATTAACAGTTCTGGTTGTGATCAGGAAAGATGGTTGAGACCTTTAGCAAAAATGAGATCCATGCAGCATTCCTGCCTTTGGAATACTTTGAGTTACCTTTCCCCGTTGAATGGAGAATTGATTTTCAAGACTCAGTTTAAATTGGACTTTTATTCTTGTTTGCAAAGCTCATGTAAAGACATGATTGTAAGCACAGATGTGCAGGGTCTCAGGAATAATTCTTTTTTTATAGCTGTGTTTATAGTGATATAATAAATGGTCCTTTTAAAGCTATGCTGGCTTGCATTGTTCATTATGTGACTGCAAAGCTAATATATGATAGGTATATAACTGTGTCTTGCACTGTTAATCCCTGATGAAGCTCCACAGCCTCTGAGGAGGCAGGTATAACTTTGGGTGAGATTACTAAGTATTCTTTAGTTGGCTTTGTAGAAGGAAACAGCAGAACCACTGGAAGGGACATTGAGTAGAATGATGAAATCTCATCCTCCTCAGTCTGGGTATATCACTTCCCATAATTGTTGTCAAACATATATGTGGCCTCTTGTGGGAAGGCAAAAGAGATCCATGTGATGAAAAGACCCCCTATGTCAGACAGACCTGGATTCAAATCCTGGCCCTGCTACTTACCAGTTATAAGACTGAGCAAGTTTCTTTATCTTTCGAAGCTATAAAATGGAGATAATGAACGTACCTACCTTCTGTGGTTATTGTGAGAATTACTTAAGATAATACTAAAGAGAGTTCAGCATGCTACTCGGCCCATGTTATAGACTCAATATATGTGAGCTATTGTTATGATTATGACTAAAATATCCACTAGTGGAGCACTTGATATTAATAAGGCATTTGATAGTAAGAGGTGAGATGAAATGTGCCCTTTTAGAAATGTGGATTATAGTTTTTAAATCTCTAGCCTGTAACTGACTAAAACAGTATCATAATTGCCACAAGGCTTGGAATTTAAAAGACAGTTTCAGAGTTATTGTCTCCCCTTGCAAATAGTAAAAGGCAAAAGATTTATATGATCTAAAGAGAAACCAGAGTATTCCCCTTGCAATTAGTAATAACAATTTGTGTTTGTTGGGTGCCTCACAGCATACAAAGATGTTTTACACAGAAACCCACATACACAGCCTGCATAACAACAGCCCTCTGAGGAAGGATGGCAGGTAGGTTATCACCCCCATTCCTGTGATGAGGCTTGGGTGTTGTCATGATGCATGACAGACATGCTGGTGAGGGGAGGAAGCTGCAAGTCAAGGCCCAGCCTGGGGCTCCAGGTTCGTTGCTTCCCAGCACTCAGTGCTGCCTCCCCACGGGCCAGTGTTTCTCCTCAGCTGTCACCTATCCTCTGGAAGCCAGTTTGGAGGAGAATGCAAGTACCTCAACTGTTCTCTCTCCTCAGCCCTGCTGTGTGAGCACTGCCTTCTTGTGTTCCATCCTGGTTCTGTCACACACTAACAGTGTGACGTTGGCAAGTAACTTCACTTTACTTGACTTCAGTTTCCTAATTTGAAAAAATGGAGATGATAATAGTATCTACCTCAGTGGGTTATGTGACCATTAACTTAACGTGACTTTTGTATGCACATAGAACAATGTCATAGAACAAACACTTAACATCTTTCTACCATTTCCCTTCCAAGGGAACTTTTGCTGAGTGGAAGCTGTCTTAAAACTGCTGAGTTTTTGTAGTAAAGCTAAGCAAGAGATGTCTCATTGCCCAGATCCACCATAGCCAAGAGACTACCTATATGTCTAGGGAATTCGCTACAGGGCAGTGGAACAGGCACTGGGCTTTTTGGGGAAGGCTTGCTCCCCACTAGTTGAATGCCTTCAGCAAGTAACTTAATTTCTCTAACCCTTAATCTTTCCCTAGGTAAAATTACCTTATGAAGTCACTGTGAGGGTTAGGTGAGAAAATATAGGCAAAGTAAATCTCACAGTATCTGGCTCAGCTCACACCCTAGACAGGCAGTAGCTCTAGTTGTGTTGTTTATGCTGCTAGCTGCCTGGCATGGCAGAGCTGGCACGGACGCTTCCCAGACCCTCCCATTAGGGGGGCTGCAGGCCAGCAGATACATGCTAAGTGTGCCTTGCATCGTCAGAGTTGATTGCGGGTTCTTAGGTTGGCAGTGATGGGCCCCTGCTGCCTCCTAGGAAGGAGGACTGTCTAGTCCACGAGATGAGTGTCTTGCTGTTGGCACCAAGAACAGGATTTAATGAAAGCAGCTTAAATCAACATGCCCCGCACTCAACAACCAGCTCTGTAATGAAATGTGAGCTGACAAGTTCCCCAGCACTTTGGTTAGGTTTGTGGAAACAGTGAAGTCAGATTTTATACAAGTGTTTACTCAGTTCCCTGGCTTCCCAGCAACTTGGCTTCCAGTTTTGTCTCAGAAATTCCTCTTTGAATCCAACCTCATTCCTGTGGTCCCCCTGCCTGATAAACCATGCAAGATAACTGTTGGAACAGATTTGTGCCCAGAAGAGCACAGGACATAGGCTCCACATCCGCTTC
>NW_007258933.1:864638-915222 GCF_000164805.1 Carlito syrichta | reverse complement strand
ACCCCCACCCCCGCCAACACACCTCTGTCTTCAACTCTAGGCCCAGTGGGACTTCTCTTCCTCAGTCACTTTGGATGATGATAATAATCATGGTGCTGGTAGTGGTGGTGGCAGAGGTGAATTCTGCTGCTATTGTTTTACAGATAGAAAAGAGTTAGAGAAAGGAAATGAGTGGCCCCAAATAATTCAGTTTACCAGTAGCAGGGATTGAGTTAAATCCCGGCTCCCTGTTACTGAGTCCTCAGCTGTTGCCTCAGGCCTCCTTTCTATCTACAGTAGTCTTGTCTTTCTTCCTTACAAGCCACAGGATGGAGTGTTAAAGAGCCACCCATTCCTTAGTACTTACCATGGACCAGACACCAAACTAAGTGCTTTACAGTCGTTTTCTTAGTCGAGGTTCATAAGAACCCTGGGAAGGTAGTATTATCATTTTCCAGATGAGGAAACTGAAGCTCAGAGAAATAAAATTACAAGCCAGCATCCTCTTCTCCCCCGACCCTCATCCCATTAATAAGTGGAAGAATCTGAATTCAAACCAAATCTGGCTCCATGGTCTCTCCTAAGCACCATGGTGTACTGAGCAATGTATTGTAATCATGTCTCTCTCTAACCAAGCTGTGAACTCCATGAGGGTCAGGGTCTTTTAGTATCCCTAGCGTAGGGCCAGACATACATTCGGTTTTCAGTGATTATTGTATGAATGGCTTAACCAGTGAATGGTCAAAGTGAGAAAAAGAGAGCCTACTGGGAACATGGGAGGGTGGGGCTACAGCAGAAAACTCTGTCCAGGAAGATCTCAGCACACTACCAGACAGATGGTCTAATCCCTTCTCTCAGGACTTTCCTGACTTCCCACAAACCCCTTTTTGCCCACTCCACACACACTCTGCAGGGCTAAAACCAAATCTCTGGGCTTCCTCTCTGTTACTTTCCATACCTAGCTCATGTTAGTTTCATGTGCAGTGCCAGCCAGTCATACCCTCTCCTGGACAAGAGTTGTTGTCATTTCACCTCCTTCAGGCCATCTTTCCCAGGGAGCAGCCCACTGGGCTGGATGCCTCATCAGTTTTGCATAAAGTGGGTACACTCCGCAGCACTGAGCAGAACAACTCCCCCTCCAAGTGGGCTCTTCATCCTCCTGGCTCAGAGCTGTCTCAGGAAAGGGAAATAATTTTTTTTTTTTTTTGAGTTGGAGTCTCACTCTGTCGCCCAGACTGGAGTGCAGTGGCCGCTCTCGGCCACCGCAGCCTCGACCTGCTAGGCTCCCGCGATCCTTCCTCCTCAGCCTTCCGAGAAGCCGGAATTACAGGCATGCGCTACCACGCCCGGCTGATTTTTTGATTTATTGTAGAGATGAGGTCTCGCTGCCCAGGCGGGTCTCAAAACCCGCGGGCTCACGCAATCTACTCACCTCAGCCTCCCAAAGGTGCGGGATTACAGGCTGAGCCACCGAGCCCGGCAAAAGGGAAAGAATTTAACCTCTTTGAGATTGTCCTGAGAATTGGAAAAACCTACCTTTCTTTCAGAGCCTAATGACTTCTAAAGATTGCAGGCTCTGTGGCATTTTCCAAGGCACTCTTTCAAAAGTTAGCCCTTAGACTCATCATTTGCCCCTCCATTGATTCTCCTCTGGGTCTTCCTTCCCTATCCTCACCCCCCGAGCCTCTGTCCTCAGCCTCATAAATTCCTTCCTCATTTCCACTGCTCTGTGAGCTCGCTCCAGTCTTGTCTTCCATAAATGACTTTTATTTGAGAGGACCCTCTCACTATATTTTATTCCTGAGGGTTGCTGGCTCACAGAAGCAGTACATGGCAGAGATTCTGCCTGTAAAAGGCTCATGCTGCTGGTTTATGATTCTTATCATTTCATTGCAATTGAGTTTCATGGAATAACAGGTGGAGATGTTTTAGAGCTTCGGCGTGGGTTTGGAGGTAACATGTGCAGTCAGTAAGAATTGCATGGGATCTGGGATAGGACCAGACTAGATTTTTGAGATTCAACTTATGCTTAGAATGTGACTAATGATACCTGCCTTGCAGGATTCTTTTCCAAATTAGCTTTAATGTGTATGCATAAAATACCTAGCATAGTGGCTGGCATTCAGTAAGCACTCAATAAGTGAAGTACTAGTGTATATTTTTATAATGCATGATTAGATCTAAATTAGCTGAGCAGTACTTAGATTCCAACACATTGAAGTCTGTGGACAGTTCATACCGTGAAGTTTTGGAGCCAGAAGGCCTTGATCTGAGTCTGTGTAGCCTTAAACAACTTACTTTCTCTTTCAAAGACTCGGTTTCCTTGTAGAGTCTGAATCTCTCTACCATCCCCTTCCGCCAGTCCTCAACACTGATCAGTGACTCTAGATGAAAATGCATTAATGTGCTGATACATTTGTCCCCAAATAAATATGTCAGGGGCCCACACCACAAAAACATTAGCATCAGCCTCCTTTCAGGATAATGGGCTCCTGAGGACCACAATCTCCTCAAAGAGAACACCCCACAATAGCTTTTGGCATGCACCCACGCCAAAAGACACATGCATTCATTTCATTCATTCTCTGAACCTTTCTGGCCTCTCCTGTGTACCAGGCACTGTTCTAAGCACAAAGGATCAGAGAACTCCACAGTCTCTTCAGGAAGTGAGACCTAATTCTGCAGCATGACAGAAATTCTGATTGATGGGTGAGGCAAGGAAGCAGGGCTTGGGAGCACGAGGGCAGGAGCAATGAACTTGATCAGGAGTTGGGAAAGGAGCCAGGGAAGAGCCTCACCAATGAGACCTGTGAGCCTGACCATGAATGGAGACCAAAGTGTGGCTCCCTAGAGGCCAAAGAGGAGAGAGCAATGTAGGCAGAAGGAACAAGTAGGGTGTGAGCTCTGTTGGAAAATCAAGCCTCAGTCTGACTAAAGAGTAGGAGCTGCAGGGGTGGGTGGCAGGAAGTAAGACCAGAAGACAGGCAGGGTCCAAATCATGGAGCTCACTGAATGCCTTGCTAAAGCGTGAATTAAAACAGTTCTCAATGAACATTGAAGATTTCCCTTTCAGACTCCACATCAAGTCTTCTTTGGCTCTCTCAACTCAACCTGGCCTAGGTTCTACCTTAACTCAGGGAGACCTTTCAGAATTCAAACTCAGATCCTCCAAGCTTCCAGTTTCTTCTTTCTTACTCTCCTGGCCTACCAAAAAGAAAAGAAAATCACAAAGCATAATAAATAATAACAATAATGACTGGCCGGATATGGAGCTGAAAATTCTGTTATCAAATTAAGTCACAATTGACAGCAAAATAAACTCAATGCTTTAAAAATTAAGCTGAAAGTAGCAACAGGGTTAAAAAAATTAAAGCTCTAAACATAGCAGTTGCATTAGTGCTAAATTCAATTTTATTTATGAGGCAAAATATAATTACATTTAAATTTGAGAGAAAAGAATTTAATTCTTATTAATGACAGAAAGACTGAGTGAGATGCTTTAATGCCAAAGAAATTGTCTTATGTTCATGGATGGGAGAGAAAATTAGATTCAGCATTGAGCATTCTCCCCTGTTACAAGTCTCATTTGTGTAGCCGGAATTGTTCCCTCTCTGAGAAGCATTAGCTTCTCAGCCCAGAAAGCACAGCACTGACATCCAATTAAACATCAAAAGGAAACGATCAGGCTGGGCTATTTCTGTATAGGTATGTTATAGCAGGGGAAACTCAAGGTTAGAATTTCACCGGAGAAATCATATCCATTGAGACTTGACATTTCCTGTTCCCCTTCCCAGCAGCGAGTGACAGCCTAAAATCAAAGTTCAGAATAATAAATATCTGAGAGATTGACACTGGCATAGAGAAGCTGGGGAGTGTCAGAGGGAGGCAGGGAAGAGCCACCAGCCGTCTGGGAGGTAGCATGGAGGTTTAGACGCATGAGATGGTCAGTTCCTAACATTTAATCAAAGACTGGAAAATTGGGCCCAGACAGGCATGCTGCTAAATACTGCCAGAGCTAAAGGTTGATAAACCAAGAGCTGGCAGATTTGTAATTTAGTAGAATTTCCCCTGACAGCCCTGGAACATTTTCTATCAGAATTGGAGCTCTTCAGTATGCAAATATAAGCCCTCCTGAAATTGGGCTTCAGAATCAGGTTTCTGTTTGGATGCCCAAGCTGATATCTTGTGCAGAATCTCCAGTTGTCTTCCTGAATCAAACTGCTGTTATGATAACTTGTAATTTTGAAAAAGAACCATTCTTTGAAAGAAGATCTTACATTTTACAGAACTCTTTCATGTATGTGCCTTATGATTTATGCAAGCAACAAACATGTAAGCCTCTGACATTTGCAGATAGTGCTGTTCCCAGGAAACCAGGGTCCAGAGAGCCTGGGTGACTTCCCAAAGACACTCTGGGAAAACAAGGATTCAAATCCAGGCTTCTCTGGCTTCAGAGCCCATGTTTATTCCCTACATAACTCTGCCATTGGCTGTTACCGAGACTTGTGCTGAAACTGCCAATGCGTTAGGTCTCAGGTTTATAAGGTACCATTTCATTTGGTAACACTACCAGGAACCATGTAAATTGGATTATGACCTTGGTGTATTTGACACTGCTATGAGAGTTTAAGGAAAAGAGGAATTACTTTCCCCTGATGATCAGGATGGCTTCTTGGAGGAAGTGGGATTTAAGGTAGGTGATGGAGATGAGATACAAGTAGACAGAGATAGAAGGAGGAGCAAGCACTTTGCAGCAGCCCCTGGAGAAGTCACGGTTTTGCAACATATACAAAGATAGGAGTTCAGGGCACTTTCTAGGAAAGTCCAGTGGTTTGGAGTGGCTTAGCTTAGGATATTTGTGGCAATGGTGAGAGGGAGAAAAGCAAGGGAAGCCAGCAGGCATTACATCATGAATGGCCTTGAAAGATTTTAGGTTTTATCTGTCACTGAAAACCACTGAGAAGTTACCCAGAGATGTGACGTGGTCAGCTTTGATTTTAGAAAGCTACTATAGTATTGGCATGCAGTTTGAGATGCCTGGAGGACATCGAGATGGAGGTACCAGGAAAGAGTCAGATAGATGAGCTTATGAATGAGTGGGGAAATGGGCCTTTTACAAAAGGTTATCGGGGTCAGATATTTTTGAGAAGAGGATTTAACATCAGCTGTCTCATTCATCCAGCTGGGTCCTTTTAGTGGAATTCTGGTTGTGTTCCAGCCTCAGCACAAATACACTTCCCGGTCATGTTCTTTGACTTCTTTGCTTACCAGCCCTTTCCTGGCTTGTTATCCTTCTGCAGAGTCAGCCCCTTTTTGGCGGCGTCCTCCAAGCTAGGTTGGAACTCCTCTAATCAGGAAGCCAGCTACTCTCCAATTAAGATGAATAGCAGTGGCTTACTGCTTCCTGTGGTAGGTGCCTTGTAAAGGCTTGAAACTCTAGTCCCAGGGGAATAGATGTGGAGGCCTGCTCTGCACCAACATGCTGGAATCCACTTTTCTGCTTAGTTTGAAAGCTCTCTGAGCTCCTTGAATGAGGTGAAAGGCCGAGTGGTTTCCAAGGCTCATTAGCTCTCTGCCATCTCGATCTGTGGAACAGAGCCATAGCTTGAAGCAGCTCTGCCTCTCGGGTGATAGGGAGGGAAGTTGAAAAGCACAGGAGAGGAACTTGGGTTTGGCCTCGGTGTCTAGAGGAGACTAATTACTGTAAGGAAGTCAGAGGTTTCTTTCCTGCACCTTCTTCCCCTTCTGGCTTCTTCTGAAATCTACACTGAGCCTAAAATCCATCTGCCCAACTTAAGGAAGGAGGGAGGGAGAGAGAGTAGATGCCACACTTGGAGAATGCTAATTTGTTCAATCTTGCCTGTGGGAGGGAAAGTAAACTTGTAATTAGCCTACTGTGTGCTGAGCATGGTGGCTGGCTTTGTACTCATTTATACACATAGGTAGACTTGAGTTGCTTGTGGATAGGAGTAATTTCATATAATCTCTGTATCCCCAGCTTCTAGGGATATCTGGCACATCATAGATGCTCAGTATATTTTTAAATCAATTTTTAACCTCTAGTAGCTAGGTATCATCATCATCATGTTATAAATGACAAAGAAGTGATTCAGAAGTGTGCATTATTTGTTTCACGTAGCTAGGAAATAGCAGAGCAGGCTCTTGACCCCAGTTTACCTGATTTCAAGTCTCTGCTCTTGCAAAATCACAGTAGCCTGGATAGGTACACTTGCCCTGTACCACTGGAATCTGACAGTACAGGTGCTGTGCAGTCAGAAGACACATTTCCTGTGTGAGACTTGCTGGGGAGTGAAGAGAATAATCTAATGGTGGCAGGGTACGCGAAGCAGCATAGGTAGACTAGTAATCCTGAGCAAGAAAAATCCACATGAAAGTGCTTTGGGAAGACAGAAGGTAGAAGGCCCTCCAGCTGGGACACTGGGAGGGTCTTCAAGAAGGAGGTGGCATGGGAGCTGGAACTCATACCACATTTAGATTTGAACATGTGTAGATCAGGGCAAAGGATCCCAGGCATGGAAACATATTCGCAGAAGCACAGAGGAGGCGTCAAAGAGTGCAGCCATGGCTACCTGTCTGGTGGGCCCCTCCCTTGACTGTTTCCTAAAACCAGCCAGCAAGTTCTAGCTCAAGTACTGACACACACATTGCTGTGTGGCATAGGACAAGGCACTTCTTCTCTCTGGACCCTCCTTTTCCCGCCTAGAGAATCCCTGAGGTCCCTTCTCATGCTCTGACCACAAAACTTGCTCCTCTGGTTTTGCCCCTCTTTTTCTCCTGTGGCCCTAACCTACGTAAAGGGATATCCTGGCCAAAACTAGGCACTTTCTCCCCAGGGTCAGCTCTCTGCTGGCTGTCCTTCTTCCTTTTCCACTGTTCTCAGGGGTTTTTTGTTTTGTTTGTGTGTGTGTTTGTTTGTTTTGAGTCAGGGGTCTCACTCTGTTGCCCAGGCTAGAGCACATGATTGTGGCTCACTGCAGCCTCGAACTCTAGGGTTCAGGCAATCCTCCTGCCTCAGCCTCCTGAGTAGCTGGGACTATAGGCATGTACCACCACACTTGGCTATTTTTTTATTTTTCATAGAGACAAAAATCTCACTATGTTGCCCAGGCTGGTCTTGAACTCCTGAGCTCACGTGATCCTCCTGCCTCAGCCTCCCAAAGTACTGGGATTACAGGCATGAGCAATTGCACCCAGCCTTCCCATAGTCTTTCACCTCTAGCTACCTCCCTTTATCACTCACAGCTCCCTTGTGTCTGTGCCTTTCTTCCACACCCTCCTTGCAAAACCCAGGATATTCCAACCCTTCACCATTTCTGATCCTACATCTGGGCTTCTGAGTGCCACTAAGCCAAATGACAACATGCTCCTGATCTCAGCCTCCCCTGGGCCCTCCCAGCTGCAGTCCTTGGTGAACTCTCGCTCTCGTCCCCACAGGGGCTCTTTCAGATGTCCACATTTGTTCACCAACATCCTGATCAGTGGAGAGTCCTGCCGCCTACTTTACTGAGAACTCGAAGCCTGTGGTTAAGTACTTCCCCGTTATCCTGGCCTGTTCTCTACCTGTGCCCCATGCCTTTCTGCCAGTTTCACTCTCCCCAGAGGTTGAAGTGCTCACTGAGTCTGCCCCTCTGATTATGCTTTGGACCCAGTCCTCTCTACCTACTAAAAAGGTACCTTAGTTGAATATCCCCTTTCTCTTTCCAGTATCTTCAAACTCTCTGGATATAGTTGCCATATAGTGGGTGTCTACTTAATATAGTGGGGTGTACTTAATACAGTAGGCATTGGGTTGGAGTGATGGAGTAAGGAAGAAGACTCGGACACTGATTCCATAGATCTTAGAGTCTAGTTAGAGCAGTGATCTAAGATGTAATGAACATACTCAGATTGTATCTGGGGTGTTGCTTAAACTTGATCCCACAATTCACAGATCAAAAAGCTGTGTAAGCTGTAGTCTCCTTTTATTCCAGCTAACTAACTTTGAGCAGGTCATTTAATTTCTGTAAACTGTTTCCTCAACTACAATATGAGAGTGAAAGTATCATTACAGGACTACTGTGAGAATTAATGATGTAATATTTGTGTTCCACTAACAACAGTGCTGGAACATTGTGATTTCTCTGTTTCCTCCTTATTTTTGCCTTAAATGCTGACAAGTTTGACTTGGACGTAAAGTGCACCAGAATTTCAGAGAAATTCCCCTAGATGTGCTGCATCACATCTGCACAGAGGCACAGAAGGAGGAAATAACAGATGGTGAACTAGGGGGAATGAAAAATTCTAGAAGGAATCATTTAAAGTCATTTAACCCTCTATTAAAATTTCTTAAGGTCACTCTCAGAACCTCAGGTCTGAAGCAAAATAGGACAATTTTACTTATTATCCCTTTTAGTGCTAAATGCAGACTTATGAAAGGACTTCCCAGGAGGTTACATAGGGCCAAGACTCTGTTTTCTACATCCCTAGAATTTTTTTAAAAAAGATCTAGGGTACAGTTCAGGGACATTGTAAAGTTTGGGCCTCACTTTGGTCCCCACATCACCTGGCTTGACATCAAGTACCCTTATTGATGAAGTATGCCCCTCCCACTCCCTCCCCAGACAGTTTCCCACACTGCCAATCCCTTTCTTATAGTATTATGATAACTGTTCAGAGTCCACTTATGAGTGAGAACATGTGGTACTCAATTCTTTGTTTCTGTGCATCCCTTAAAAACAGCTCACCTGCACCTGTTCCTTGCCCAGCAGGAAAGTATGCATCTTTGAGTGGGATTCCTTCTATCCCTTACTTGTATCAATTTTGAGCATCTTTCCAGGTAGAAGAAATTTTGTGGAAAAATTATGCATAAGTCTGTCCCTTTAGGAGAAAGGCACTGCTTCTCCTACCAGCCATTTTAATGAATAGGATTGTAAAGTAAGTCCAGACAAATTAAAACATAGCTGTGATAGGTCCCAGGCTTCATCTGAGCTTGCATGGGGATTAACATTTAATGAGAGGAGCCTGGGGCAGCTTTTCCTGTATATGTACATGTACATTTGGGGGCATAATTAACCAATAGCCAAATCTTTTCCCTGCCCTTGCACCTCTTCCTTGTGTGTTCACCTCTTCCCACACCATAGAAAGAGAACAGGCATGGCTTGGGCAATGGCATGAAGAAGATGTTTCTGAGGGTGTAGAGACTCAAATACCTTTTTAATTACAGAGTTCGCATTCAGAGATTGGAAAAATGAGTTCCTAAGCAGCTTAGACACAAAGAAACAGAGCCTCTATGTGAATATATTTCACAAAATAACTTTTGTACAATATGGCACTGAAGTAGAATCGAGCCAACTGACATATACTTCTTTCGTAAGGCTTTTTTTCCCCATTCATCTGCCATGCTAGGCCACGCCTAGCACTAGTGCCAGAGAACCATGTTAGACCCTTCCATTAGGTGGGCTTCTAGTCTAAGGAGAAGATAGACATCTACATGGGTGAAGCAGGGAAGACCTGAGGTAGGGAAGGGGAAGTGCTGTGGGCTTGACTTTCTGTAGGAGAAGAGCTCATGTGTGGCCAGGTTCATCTCCAGGGGCCTGTATAGTTCATGTAAGAACTTGATAAACTTGAAATGAGATTTTGAGAGGAAGCCTAGGCTATAAATACAGATGACTTTTACCTAGGTTTTGGTACTATTTGATCACAGACGTGCTTCATACCCAAAGTTTGAAGCTACTGCTAGAAAAGCAAATATTTTGTACTTCAGGAAGATGCTCTTATGCTGAGTGATTTAGAGCTGTACCGATAGAGTCGTCCCCAGTCCTCATCTCTCAGTCATATACGCAACATAGTTTACACAGAACTTTTCATATACAGTGTTTCCTTCTTTTATCACCACCCATGATGTAGGAGGACTGTTATTGCTCTCTGCATTTTAATGGTAAATAATTATGGCTCAGAGATTAGGTAATTTTTCCCAAAGACCCACAGCTAGGAACTGGGGAGTCAGAATTTAAACTCAAGTCTACTTTATTATGGCTTGTGTACTCCTGAAACTTCAAAAGATTCCTCCGACCCCAACCCCCGACATTCAGTCAGAAAGATCTGATGTTGGTCATTTGAAGGTCATCTAGGGAT
Source organism: Carlito syrichta (assembly GCF_000164805.1). NCBI lineage: Eukaryota > Metazoa > Chordata > Mammalia > Primates > Tarsiidae > Carlito > Carlito syrichta. The sequence continues at coordinate 905,109 of NW_007258933.1, read as the reverse complement.
GCCCCTTTGTACTGGGTATGTTGTAAAAGTCAGAATTCACATCTGACCTTCTGACTTCAGTCTAATGCACTTGCCACTCCATCTCATTTCCTTTCTTATAAAAATGTATGTGTGTTTAATTTACTATGCCTTGAATATATGCCAAGCACTATGCTAGAAGTTTTACTTTCTTTCATGCTAACTTGTTTAATATAATTGATGTAGGTCACAACCATCTGCCATGCTAGAATGGAAACTCCTTGAGGTTAGGAAAAAGCCATGTCTGTCATAATCACCAGTATAGAGCTTGCACATAGTGAGTACCAAGAAATCAACCAAACGAGAGTAGCTCCTATAGCAACCCTCCAAAGTATAGTAGTTGATGTCATACCCAGTTTACATAAGGAAACTGGCAACTTAGAGAAGAGCTGTGACCCAAATTTCACACAGGATCACTTATGTTATGTAAAAGGCATACGAGCTGTCAAAGCACATTCTTTCACATTGTCCTGTTTAGTTTTCAATGGCCATTCTGGAAGTTATATCTGTTTTAATGTCAAAGCAGAATCTGAGAAGGAAAAATAAAGCAGTTCCATTTATTTCAAGGTATTTGAGGAAAAAAAAGAACCAATAGGGACTGCGACTTGAGGCCAGATGATAAGCAGTTTCTCAGGTTTCTGCTCCCATCTTGAGTCGATGGGTCTCTTCATTCAGACAGACCTATCTGCAAAGGAGAACTGGAGAGCTCACAGGTCGTATTACTATCAGTTGGCACCCTGTAAATATCAAGGTCACCCTGCTCAGGCCCCTTCCATTAAAATGTGTAAGAGCTCACAACCCAGCTTGTAAAAGGGTGGTGGAGGGGTGCCCAGTTCCAAGCAACTGTAGCTTCATGCCACGTAAGCAACTGTAGCTTCATGCCATGTAAGCTAATGTAAACTGGCAAGAAAATGGAGTATTTGGAGGGATAGTTCCACAGTCTCCAGATGAGAAGAGTGAGACCAAGTGCCTGGGATACTCTGTGTAGAGGATCTCATTTCATTTCATGTACATCCAGCATCTGACACGGATATAACAAATGATAAGCAACAGGGCCAGAAATGGGCGGGTGGGAGGATATGCTGGGAAAACCAGGAGTTTCCCTTAAAGGAAAGTCTACCCATGTGTGTAATTGTTAAGGCTCAGTTTCCTTACCTGTAAAAAGCCTATCTTGTGGTACTATTCTGAAGATCATCAAATTGAGGAAAAAGCCCTAGATGACTACTTGACCTTGTAGAATGCCCTCATACTATCTGTGTGTCAGTATCTGCACCTCTAAGAAGGATAATAGCTAGGTGTTCTGAAAACATTGTTGTGCTAGTTAAATGATAAAGTGTATGTGAAGAGTGCTTTGTAAACTGTAAAACCTGATATGAGCATTAGCTAAACCAAATTCCCGCTTATTACCTCATATGATCTAACACCAACCCTGTGAAATTGGCAAAGTAGGAATTATCCCCATTTTACAGAAATGGAAAGCAAGGCTCAATGAATTGCATAATTTGCAACTTGCAGATTACGCAGCCAATAAGTGGCAAAGCCGTGAGTAGACTCCAGATCTGTCTGATCCTAAGCTCCATGGTTTTTAAATTCATTGTACATAGGGAAAAAGGTCAGACATGAGTAAACTATAGATTATTTGGATAATCTGGAATACCAGTATTAGTTTATGCTCTATCTGGGCTATGATCTCCTGGAGAGTAGAGATTATATCTTATTGACCTCTGTATTTCTCGCACCAGCTACAATCTCTGGCATATGTAGGCATGTGTGGATATTATTAGAAGAATCAATTAATCCATATGAATCTGTTGATATCCACTATATATCAGGCACGAAGAACCCTCTGAAATGGGTGCCATCAGCATCTCCACTTTACAGAGGAAGCAAAAGGAAGCTTGAAGCTATTGAGTAGGTCATATTGCTGGCAGGACCATGATTTGGAATCATGTCTGTTCCATGTCTTACTCTCTTTCATCCATACGGCCTCCAGGTGAATTAATAAAGGGATGAAGAACCTGTTGGCTAAGACCTGAAGTCGGAAAGTTAAGTGTGGGGAACACCTGCCCCTTCTGCACTTGGTCTCTTATGGACTTCGTGTGCTCTGCTACCTGAACACACCATGGCTTTGGCGCCAGCTGCCAGCCCTTCTGGTTTACACCTCAGTGAATAGAAGTGCTGTTTGCTGTTTACTTGCACACCATAAACTGCCACCTGGAAAAAGTGTTGAGTAAACCCAAACAAACCCAACTGATCTTTCAGGACTCCAGAGAGAAAGTTCTAGCCCTGAGCATGGGCCTGTCTCCAGAGTCACCAGGAGGTCATTGCCCTTTCAGTGTTGTGGAAGACATGGGGATTTCAGAGACAGACCTAGTGAGGCCTGTGGCCTAGAGATTGTCATTCTTTGTCCTGAGGAAAGCCCAAGATATTGTCTGTGTGAGCAAGAAGGAAAGGGAGTTGAACACCATCCTTGATATGGTAACGCTTAGCTCCACAGCCCCATCCTCATCTACATGGGACATTTACTTATGGGCAAGTCACTAGAGATAAACTGGGTGGACTCAGCTGGGCTGGTAGAGTGTGCATGAATGTTTATCATTCTCAGGCACCTATAACTCTGGCAACACTGGTTCATCGTTACCCAGCGACCCTCAATAAGGGATCTGTTCTGTACCAGGACCTGTGCTGGATACCAGGAATAGAGTCATCAGAGGAATTAGACCTAGCCTTAGGTTGTTTCTAGTCTCATGGTGAGACAGACATAGAAATAGAAAATCACACTACCATGTAAAATGAGAAGGAAAAAAAGCACAGAGAATAGCCACAGGGTAAATCACAGGAGGCTTCTCAGAGTTGGGGGGGAACATTTCAGCCAAGTCTTGGGGGTGGGTTAGATATATAACATAGAGGAGGCTATATCATAGAATCCACAGTTTCAAAGCCTGAAGGGACCTTAGACACCATTAGTTCCCCCTGCAATCGATGAAGAAACTGACACCTTAAAGAGAGGAAGTGGCCTACCCAAGGTCACACAGCAGCTTACTGTCGGAGCAGGCCTGGACCTCACAAGCCTCTTTAGACTACCAGTCCCAACCTCAATTTCAGGAAACCTTTCTTGAGTGACTGGTTTTTACCATGCCCTTTTTTCATCCACTTCACTGGGTGCACACTATAGCCCGCTTAGGCCAGCAGAGGGCCATTGTAAGGAAGCATCATACTGCTCACTCTCTCCAGACCAGGAACTGTTCTCAGTGAAGTCAAGGGACCTGCCCAGGGTCGACACAGCTCAGAAGCTCCTGAGCCTGGCATAGAACTCAAGTCCCTAGCTCCAGGTCGGAGATATCTCTGCCCATCTTACAGCTGAAAAATGCATGTGTAAGTACCTGCATGTAGTAAGTACCTCCCTATTGAGGCAATGTGCTTGGCAGAGTGTCTGGCATGGAAACACAACATAAATGGTAACTCTTTTTTATTTCTAATTCTCAAACATGTTGTCACTTGTTTTCTAGATTGGTAGGAAGGTCTGACTTTTTTTTTTTTCTTTTTCAAAAATAGCTAGAATATTAGCAGCTTCTAAACCAGGAACGCAGCTTGGAAGGGAGTTATGGGCAAATGCAACTTGACAGAAGTGCCAGTTAATTTAGTTTGAAAGAAATGAAAAGTGTTGGGATTTTCATATGAATTTGAAGAGTATTGGGCCACGAGGCAAAAGAATCTAGTCAGAGTCTCTATCAGAGCCCTGACGGGGAGCCTCGGTGGACACAGTTGCTGAACCTGTTTCCTGAAGAGCAGTTGCCTTTGGAAGCCTTCCCACTCTACCTGTAGTAAGCATGAGGCTATTGCTGGCCCAGAGCCTGAGGGGCTTGTGAATTCGGCCCTGTGTGTTTTGCACTATCTCACAGATGGGCCTTTGTGAAGGGCGGGCAACTCCTCTCTGACTGTGAAGTGGCCCCCCAACTGTTTGCTTTGGATCTGAAAGCCCATTTAGGTGGTGCTTGGAGTTGGGATGAGGAAGCAGGGAGCTGGAGGACAGGAAATAAACCCAGCAAAAGCACAGAGCAAACTACAGATTTTTGAACAACAATCCAGAGTATACTTATGGAGTGTGGGGTCCAGCCACCCTTCCCCCCACCTCAATTAGAGTCAAGGCAGTAATTAAATGCTTCATGTGCCCAGCCAGACCACAAGCACTTCATTTGACGATGGGGACTCATCCTCACTTTGTTTTCACACATAACCGGTTTTTAATTAAATTTGACTTTTCCTCACATCTGTTCAGAGGGCCGGTCCCCTTTGGAAGCAGCAGGCAAAAAAGCAGGGACAGGCTGGCAGTAGGGAAAAGCAAATTGAGCAGAGCCCTTCAATTCCTCCTATCTTGGTGGGAAAATGGGCACGGGGCAGGCTTTTGCCCAGAGAATTGTTTTCATCCGAGGTCATTGTCCATGGAGATTAGTCTCCCAAGCCTCTGGAATCCTGATCTCTCACAGAAGCCTAGGTAAGTCACCGTGTGTGACCCTTATTCCTAACAATAACTCACTCAATATTTGTTTTTTTCTCTCTCTCCTCCCACCTCTGCCCTCTGGCCCCTTCCTCTCCTTCCTGGCCCTGGTGTCCTCCCTCCTTCTCCTCCTTCTCCTCCTTCTCCTCCTTCTCCTCCTTCTCCTCACAGAGATCTGTGCTGCTGACTGTGGTGGCCATGGCGTCTGCGTGGGAGGCACCTGCCGCTGTGAGGATGGCTGGATGGGGGCAGCCTGCGACCAGCGGGCCTGCCACCCGCGCTGTGCCGAGCATGGGACCTGTCGCGATGGCAAGTGCGAGTGCAGCCCCGGCTGGAACGGCGAGCACTGCACCATCGGTATGGTGGGCTGAAGTCCCAGGGTACCTGCTCTGGTCTGCAGGACACCTTTATCCGTCGGGGCACTTCAGGACAAGCCTGAGTCCCCACTGCATGTGGGAACAGGGCCACAAAGTCCTTTCATCTGGCAGCATTATGACTGGCCTTTCCTAGACATCAGTTGGATTTAAACTCACTATTTGGCATTTTCAACCTTATTTCTCCCAATTTCCATTTCCCAGGTCCCAATTAGCTGGTTAGCTTTTCTGCTGTTTAGCTCCTAAATGCAGTATAGCTCTGTGTCAAGGAACTCGGCGTTCAGGAATGAGGCAGATGACTGCCACTTGGCAGATGTGAGCAAGTCCCATCACCTCTCTGAGCCTCAGTTTCCTCACCTATAAGATGAGGATAATAATACATGTAAAGAGCTTAGCACAGACTAGTACATAGTGGAGTGCCCATTACTTGTAGTCATGATTATCAAATCCATTATCTGGCTGAGTTGGCTCTCAGGTCAAGGCTCCCAGAGAGGCCTGGAACCCTGGGAAGAGTGCCCTACAGGCCCAGAGGCCACATCTGCAGTCCATTAGGCCTGAGATCTCCCGTCCTCTGCTTCTGTCCTGTCTGCATTTGTCTCCTTTCCCCTCCCTTGGGGCTCCTAGGCACCAGCCCCTGCTGAAGCAGCTCTGTTGGCAGCTTTGAAAACAAGCTGATCGCTTCGTTCCCTTCTTTCTGCCTTTCCTGCTGGTGGTTGTTGATTTTAAACTCAGCCAGACGTTTTGCTTGGTTTATTATCCTGGAATGAACAATCACCGAAAGCTCTTTATTGAATCAACTGGTTTGTGTATGTGTGTTTTAACTTCTTCCTCTTTTTTTCTTCTTTTTAACAAAGGGTCTGTGATCAGATGGTGAGCACATGGCTTTAGAAGGCAGGATTCCGGGTACCTTTCTGGCTCAAAAAGTGACCTCTTGGGTCTTAGAGAAACTGGAAAGCCCCACAGCTTTTGAGGGACAAAGGAATTTTGAGCAAGCAGAGCTACTTCTTAGCCCTGTGGGATTTTTTTAGTCTTTGTTATTTTTGTTTTGCAGCCGGACGCTACTTTATATTCTTGGTCCCTGCCACTGCAACATCACTGGGTTTATAATTGGCCGTGGAACACCTTACATTTCTTAATAATAATAATGGCTTCTAATTTTTAATTATTTACAACATGCTGAGCTCTGTGCTAAGGACTTTAACTGCATTATTTTATACTCCTAACAGTCACCCTGTGAAATGGTATGTATTATTTCTTCTTTTCCAGGGACCTGAGGCTTAAGGTCACGTAACTTTAAAAGGTGGAACAGGAATCTAGCTCAGTTTTCTCCCCACCAGCTGCTTGCTCTGCAGTCCTTGCATGACAGAGCCCAGGTTTTCCACGGAGGCCTTGGCTCCCATCCTTCCCATTGGCTATGGCCAATTTCACCAAGGGCCCCACATTCGCCCAGCCCCCACTCTCAACAGAGCCATTCCATAGCGGTGGCAACCCTAACTGCTTTTCCATAGCATATTGCGCCATGTCATCTTACTGTGCACTACTTGATGACTTCTTTATGTCAGCATCACCCTACTTTACAATTGTCCCGGAAACCCCTTAATGAGAAGTGGCCCTGGTCATGTGAGGGGCCATCTTCTTTAAACTCTGCTTTCCTCTCACCTTCACTTTTCTGCATGACTGAAGACAGACTGACCTTTCAGCCTCCCCTCCCAAAAAGGCCCACTCCTTTTTTTTTAAAGAGCCCAAAGAGAACACTTGCATACAGAATCTTCAGCTCACCTTACCAAATTCCAAAGAGTTTGTAGATGTCAGATGAAAATTTTATAAGATAAAAGCATCTAATTTGAGTCCAATGATGAGAGACTTAAGGAAATTCTCCCTCAGCCAGTCAGAGATGATTCATGACAGAGCTTGTGGACAGTCTGTGTTACACGTAGTGTCTCGTGGATATTCATCAACCTGGCTTTAAGAACGTCCCTTTTATTTTGATGCCAAGAAATCAGACCATCTTTTCCTGCCTCCCCTGCACACCCTGTTATCACTTTTTAAGAACAGATTCCTCCTTTGGGTTACAGATGCTTTTTCCCCTTCAGATAAGAAATACATCAAGGTACATGTGCCCACTATATGAAGAAGGTTGACAGTTCTAAATACCAGAAAAATGTCACAGGACATTGAAGAAGTAATGAACTAGTCATAGTGGCTCAGTTGAAAGGACTTTGGCTCGGAATTCTATTACCCTTCATTGTGTGGTGAGCATTTTCTTTGTCCTTGTCTAGTTTTCCTGCATGGCAGCCTTCCCTCTGTGGGTCCCTGCCTGTGGCCAGCTGCGTTCCCTGGAGAAACTCAACACCCTTATGCTGAAGGAACACTTCAACAACCTTGTAGGGTATAAGGGAAGGGGGAGGGGATACAAAGTAGAGAAACAATGATGAGTGCCTTCCGTTTCTTGTTGAACCAGAAATGAGGAGGACAAATCCTTTTTTAGTCTTTGATGGTAGCAAGAAGCATTTTCTTATGTTTCTAGGGAGCTTCACTCCCTGTGAGGGTCATTTAGGAAAAGAAAACAACTGCTGATATGAAAAGTTAGAAATTCAAAGTGTTAAATTTTCTCTTGTTATCAGATTTCGTTATTATACAATAGGTCATTATCCTGCAGCTAGATCCTACGCTGCAATATAGTTATTTCTCATACCAGAGAAAAAGTCAGTATCCATGACACTGATTCAGACACCTCCATGCAATGGGAGCGAAAGAGAGTAGGGCCTCTTTATTTACACACTGCTTCTCTCCATAAACAGGAAAGAATGCCTTGATTATCTTACCACATGAATAAAGAGTCTAAAGAAAAGGATAGATCTGGGCTTCTATGGCCAAGTCCCCAGCATAAGAACCTTTTACCCCCATGACTCTTTCCAGAGCAGATTATTACAGTAGGAATCTTCTTTTGGAGGGTTTAACCCATTTTTATCTTTCATGGAAGTGACTTGATTTTTCTCAAGAGAGGTTGGTTTGACAGTGGCATCCTCTTCAGTGAGAGTACTTTGTTCAAATAGCAAGAATACGTCACATTCAATCCTAATTCCTTATGTTAGGAATTACCTGTCTCTTTGCATCTTGAAGAAAAGTCTTTGGTGAAACCACCTGGGCAGAACACGTGGTTGCTTGGGGCTTCAGTTTCTGTCTATGAATCACAGATTCAGGTGGCTGGAGAAGGTCCCCAGGGGTGACAGAATTCCAGCCCCCTCCTCTGCTGTCCACAGAACTGCACACTCATCAGCCCAAAACTGAGTCGCTTGCCCCTAAAAATATCCCATGAAGAAAAAGGGATTCTTCATTTTTACTCTTACTCAATACTAATACTCCCACTTGCATGTATGAAATCCAGTTTTCTTAGCCCAGATTGTAAGGTAAGATGGATTGATTTGATCTGTTTCTTAAGTATATAGTCAACATAGATTTTCATCAAATGCATATTTTTGGATGGCTTTTCAAGGAATTTCATGGATACCTCAAAGTCTGGGACTTGACCTCTGATTTCCTTTGAGAAAGCTGAAAATCATAGTTAAATTTAAGAAGGTGTTTAATTTTTTTCTATTTTTTTGAAAATAATACTAACATTTTGGACCAATTCTATCATGGTTATTATATTCACCCCAGTGCCCCTTGTCTATAAAGTCTCAAAACACCTGTGGCAAATGCCAGCTTCTGATTACATTTGTAAAATTCCAACCTTGACCCCAAAGCTGTGATTGTTCAAGATGCCAAATATACAGAATTATTTTCTGACTTCAGGAGTTCTGTCCAATCATATAAATGCTGATTTTTAAACAAAAGCCTCCTCTGGGAGTAAAGATCAAAACAATGCTGTGATGATGCAATTACTTGGGTGAGCAAAACCAGACTTCCCAATGAAGACAAATTATAAAGAAAGGCCCCCTCAAATCTTCTGGAGTGTTTTGTCCACTTTTGAATGGTAGCTCTCAGATTTCTTTTTTGTAATCAGCCAATCCTTAACCAAGAGCTCACAAATCACTCATGAGGTGACAGTGCCTGTGTGATAACCCTGTGATTATCCCTCCTCAAAAGCAGTCACTCACAACCTGTGATCTGACAGGACAGATGCTGACAAGGAGAAAGAAAATGTTCAGGGATGTTCCTCAAGTTGTCAGAGCAAGAGTTTGATATGCTCATGGTTTGGGGGGGAGATTTCAACCCACATATGAAAGGGGTGGGAAACTTTGTGAGTTCTCACAAGAGGTGCCACTGGCCACCAATCTTTTATTCAAAGAGAGAAGAACATTAATGCATCCAAGATCACAGCAAAAACATCTCTTTGGTTGTTTGCCATCCATCTGAAAGAAGTTCAGATGATGATAACCACCACATGCATCACCTGCAATAGTGAGCCTTATTTAATCTGGCCCAACATATACCAGTGCTGCCGCTATTAGAGTTGACCTGAGGCTTGTGGAGAATAAGAATAGAGTCTCTTGCCATGTTCTTCATAATCTTTGATGGTTGCCCCTGAAGCTTCTTGAGATTATCCTAAGAGAAACTTGGAAACCTCTGTTGGAACAGGCAAATCAAAAATAGAAGTTTCCATGTTGGTGGTCCTAGAAACAACAAAGAGACCTAAGACCTCACAGACTAACCTCTTGCCAAGGCTCAGAATCTGTAGCATAAATAGTTGTAGTGCCACCACTGCCTCCAACTTCTCGCGTAACAACAAGAAAATAGTAGGAGCATAAGAAACGTTGGTGCAGTGTCAAAAAAAAGTGTGGGCCAAGAGGAAAGATGCCTGTACTGCCATCGTCTTCATCCTGAAGTCCTGAGGAGAAAGATGCAGGAATTTTCTGAAGGCCTGAATCTACCTTCCATAACGCAAACTTACAGATTTCACATCATCATTTCTAAAAAATTGATATTTTAAAATTATAAATTTTAAAATGATTATACTCAAGAGCACACGTGCCAAGATTTTCAAACAATAAAAGCAACAACAGTATGGACTTCTCTATGTTTCTTGTATAAATAAATGGCATTGGAGTTCAAAGACCCACTTGTTACTTCCATTTTCAATAGTCAGAGACAAGGAAGCTCTGTTTTATTCCTAAAACACGCTTGGACTTGGTCTTAACTGGCTGTTATTGGCTTTTGGATTCACAGTGTGGCATGAAGTATCTTTGTAGCAAAGGAATCCCTTTTGATTTGTGGAGTCAAGGTTTAAAGTTTTGAATGTCTGCTCTTGGCTCCCGAAAACCCACAATGCTGATTGTAACCTGAACCCACCTCAATCACTTCCTACATATGGTCTGGAGAAATTAGTAGTTTTAAAAGTGTTGAAAACGTTTTCATTTAATAGAGATCTTTATGACTATACAGTCCTTTGAAAATGAAATGGCATTAAAAGAGCGAGAGAGAGCTCTCTGAAGCCAGCCCCTGCCCCTGAGGAGATTATCCTATAGAGTGGATATAATCTTAACTCATCACCAGAGTTATGATACCACCACTAACTTTAGAGACAACAAAGTTTTTCATCAGAGAACTTCCTCAAAGTATATGCTGCACAGTGCTATGACCATTTGGATCCCAAGAATGGCATCTCATCCAGCCTAGCCATCCGTAGGAAAGAAATCTAGGCTTACTCCATCTCTTCTGTGACTGGATTCAGAGTCTTTACAGGAGCGCATGACTAGGACTCTCCAAAAAAATTCTGCATATCTGAAAGCTAAGAAAACTGCCGGAGCCAGGAGATCCTGTGTGTTCCTACTCTTTGACAACATAGCCTAGAAGATAATATATAAGAGATTTTACACCATTTTGCAAAATTAGATGAATTTGCTTGACTAAGCTAAAATGACAGATGAACCAAGAATCAAGAACGCCTTCCCTTTAGCCACCAGTGTTTCCTGGACTGTTTTCATGTGGGATGTTCCTATTTTTCATTGTTTGATGTTCCACAATTTTGTTTATTCACTCCTGCTTAATAAGACTCTCTTCTTCACATTCCCTTCCTATATCCTGCCGTCTCATGGACTCCATAGCATCTGTAAGAATGAAGGGAAGCTTGCAGGCCCAGTTAAAATCTCCTCTTCCCAATTTTCCACTCAGCTGTGAAGCTCCAGGAATGTATTTCATCTTGCAACAGAGACCACATGGATACCTAAACTAAGAACATCACCTCTCATCCACCAGTCTTTTGAGGCTAATATATATTGATGAATAGCAACAATGTCTGTTCTATCGAGAGAATTGAAAAAATAAAATTTATATCTTTTATGGAGAGACTAAGAATGTTCTTACAGTTTATAGAACCCTAGGGATTCCAGATAAGGCCACACCATTGCAGTCCAGTCCTGTTTGATGGACTTTTGATTCATGTGCAAAATTGAGCTGAGGCTGGAGTGCAGCCTGGCTGAAGGCATATATTCTATCAGGAGTCTGACATCTACCTGGCCTTTGCAGGAGCACACAAAGGAGCGGCACAGGGAGACAAAAGGAGAATCTCCTCAAACAGCCATGATGCCAGCCTAGGTGGGGAAGGTGACACAGTATCATTGATTTATGCTAGGAATGACAGGGCCTACCTTGCTTCAAACACACAGCCAGGCACCCATATATATGCACAGCTAAGTTTATTTCAGAGCAACCTTTTACACCTATCCACACAAATAAGCAAAACCTTATGATGGCCAAATTATTTAAGGCTTGGACACAACCCCTACATTGGTAGACAAAGCATACATCATTCTGTCTTTTGAGTTAATAAGCACAGAGAAGTGGTCAGGCTTTCTTTTCTTTTTTCTTTTTTTTAATTTTTCACAGTGACATCCATTGACCTGCACCTCACATCCTGTGTAAGATGCTCAAAGGAGGGGTGCATCTTACTGAGAACACCAAGCATTCTGCATTCAAGTATATGTGTGCACATGTGTACACAGAAATTTCAGGAATGACAAACAGCCTAGCAGTGTATTTGACCAAAGACTCAATCCTTTCCCTAGTGCATCTCAGAGGTGATTCCAGTTTTGCATGTTTCTAGATTCCAACTTTGTGGGAACACATCTACAGAGTGCACGTGTTCTTGGTTTGGCTACTTCCTCTGTACGGAGGAAGTTGGATGCTGCTCTGAATAGACAGAGGAGCAAGTTCTAGTTTTCCATCAAGTCAGACAAACCTGATGGAGCAGGAGTGTGGCCACTTTTGCAGCTTCCCATCCTCCTTTCTCCTGTTGTCTTTATCCATATGTCTTCTTGTTTATATGATCATGTTTCCCAACACCTGGAAAACAGAATGAATTGAAGTTCCTTTAGGCCCTTCCTGGAGAATGTGCTTGCTCTCCCTCCTTCTTTCTCATGTTGTCCTGTCTTTGGTTTCATTTTCTCCACCATGGCAGAGGCCTGTCCCAACAGTGGGACATACCCCCCTTTGTCTCCTTAGCACCTGGCATGGTTATGTGGCAGGCAGTATTGCACTTACTCGATCCTATCCTAAATGTCCTGTCTTTTATCTCCCAAGCTCACTATCTGGATAGGGTAGTTAAAGGTATGGTCTTCCTTCCTCTATTTTCCTGTTGTCTTTGTGCGTGTGTTTGTCTGTGAGCATAAAAGAAGAAACGTGTATATAAAAATGTATATAATATACACCTCATAAGCATGGTGTCTAGATGCTGCCACAACCCCAGTTTTGTCACAGCATCTACTGCCTAAAGGGGGTGGGTTTTTAGTCACAAGGTGACCTACCTGGAGTGTCATTCTCCCTGCCAGTTGCTTATATTTGTGACACTCCCATTGTGCTGTTGTCCTTCCCTCCCCCACATGCATATACCCTTCACCTGTTCCACCCCATCTCATGTCACCCTCCCCATATGTTATGGTCCCTGGTCCATCAGAATTAAGATACTCAGAACCAGGTGGGTGGCCTGAGAGAGGAGGAGACCCAAGAGCAAGTTAAGAAACCTCAAGGACTACATTCTATTACTATTGTGTTCATTCATCTAACAACCATATATGGAGTACCAACTGTGTACTAGGTACACGTGCTAGGCTCTGGAGACAAGGGGACAAACAGACCCCTGGCCTCAGGGAGCTGATGCTCTGTTTGTGTTGTTTGTTTGTCTGTTTGTTTTTCTTTTCAGAGAAGACCTGACTTTGGTAAGTTTTATCTCTGAAGAGTTTTCTCTAAAGGCAAAGTAATGCCTTCCATTTTAAGCATTTACGTTAATTAGGTGGTGTCTAATTTTTCCAAATAGGCCTCATTGCCTTAAAATAAGTCTCAGATGATCAGATTGCTTTTAAAAGACTCTAAGCTCCTTGAGGAGACATACCATGTCATATTCATCTTTTTATCTGCGGGCTCTAATACAGCACCTGGTACAAAATACGTACTCAGTGGTTAGCTACACATACTCTGGAGTCAGACTGCCTAGGTTTGAGTCCCAACATCAACACTTGGTGAACTAATGACTTCGGGCAAATTATTTAGCTTCTCTTCTCTTCAGAGGCTATCTATGAAATGAGGATGCTGACAGGACCCGCCTCATAGGGTTAGCATGAGGATTAAGTGTAATAATGGATGTAAAGTGCCCAATACATGGGCAGAAATGATGCTCCATAAATGTGAATTATGCTGTTTTATCATCATATTCTTATTCTCACCCTTAATCTGGAGAAGTACTTTATTAGCTAGGTTAATTTGTGAAATTGTAAAGGAAAAGACTAAATTGGCTTTTAATAAGAGATATTAACTGCTGTTTAAAAGTTAGGGAAAGGATTTTGGGGAAACATAACTGACTAAATGCTTTTCAGCCGGGAACACTTTGCCAAATACAGCAAAGTTGTTGCTAGGGCCTGTCAGCTGGATGAGAAGCAAGGGTCCTCACATTTCACATGCTGGTCCTCAGCTGAGAACAAAATTATTCCAGCAAGGAAGAGTAGTACCTCTGAGTCTCTTTAAAACAGGTATTTCACACATTATCATTATCAGAAGACTCTTCAGGATAGACTGAATTCAATCATGTTACCATCTAGTTGATTGAATTTTTTCCTACTGTGTGGAGTTTTTTCACATCCATGAGTCGTGAGTCCTGTGATATATTTTTTTTAAGGAGACAGATATAATTGTACTCACATGATTGAAAAAGGAAATTGAAGTTAAGGAAATTGAGTGGCTCCTTCTGGGTCATTCTTCTAGTAAGTGGCAAAGCCAGCACTGAATTTCCTAGTCTAATCTATGTTTCCCACATTCTACCTTCTAATGCCATAAGTTACCAAGACTGTCCCATAATTTCCTATGTTTTTCCCCCAAAGCACATCTTCCAAACTGGCACCCTTACTGGAAAGTGGTCCATATTCTCCTTCAAATCACCTGTTCTGTCTGATCTTTAATTCAGAAATATCACCAGACCTTTAGTTGGATTAGATCAAAGAATCATAACTTACTTTTTTTTTTAAAGCAGGATTTATTGAGAGGACAGAAAAGCTTCCACAGTGGGAGGGGACCTGAGGGGCTTGCCCATAACTTACTTTAAAAGATACATGCTTTTTAGCTGGGCATGGTGGCTCACACCTGTAATCCCAACACTTTGGGAGGCTGAGGTAGTAGGGTTGCCTTAGCCCAGGAGTTTGAGATCAATCTGGGCAACATACTGAAACTTTGTCCTTACAAAAAACATTTAAAAATTAGGTGGGTGTGCTGGCGCACACTGTAATTCCAGCTACTTGGCAGGTTGAGCTTGGAGGATCACTTCAGCCCAGGAGTTTGAGGGTGCAGTGAGCCATGATTTTACCACTGCACTCCAGCCTCTGTGACAGAGTGAGACTCCGACTCAAAAAAAAAAAAAGACATGTGTTTCTTGGCAATATCTAGGTCTGAACCAAGCCCTCCTCTGGCTGACATTATGTTATGATGAATACTAATTCTAAAAAAGTTCAGAGACTGTACCATGCAAGCTTAGGACTTGTCAGAGTAGAGTATTTTACAGTTCAAAGAAAGCCAGCTTTTGTTCATGGCTTCCCGGTTGCATTGGCAGAGACTAAAGAAGTAACATCTACTCAACAAATATGTTGAACTCCTTAAGTGCTAGGAAATGTGGATACTGCACAACAGATGTGGTCCCTGCTCTCAAGATGCCTGCAGTCTAGGACAGAAGACACTAAAATAATTCCAACAAAGTGTGATGAGGGTTATATAGAGGAGGTCCAAAGCCACTTAGCAAGGAGACACCCTGCCCCAACTTAGACAGGTACCTTGTAGATTGTTCAGTTTAACATAAGGGTATGGGAGAGCCACTGAAGGTTTTTAAAAGCAGGATGATGATTTGATCTCATGTGATGATAATGGAAGGATCAATCTGGCCATATTATAAAAGAATTGAGGGGGACTATTTGGGACAAGAAGACCAATTAGCAGACTATTGCTGTCATCTAAGTAATGATGATGACTTTGCCTAGGGAAGTGAATGTAGAGATAAAGCACAAGAGAATCAGTAAGAGAAAGAAATGGTGTGTTTGCTATATGGTAGACGTATTGCATAGCCCTTTGCCACTTAATTAAAAAAAATAAGTACCTTCAAGAATTCTGGAAATCTTCTAGTCACACCTGATGCTAGCTGCAAGGGGGTCTTCTTCATAGACTTAAGCAAAAGGTTGAAGATAAGGCAGTCCCTTGTCATTTAAAGGGCATAATTTCTTTTGAAAAGCTTAGCCCTTTTCTAAACCTTAAAATTACATTATTTTGGCTCTAGCAAATGCCTGGTGTGAGTTCTTCCAGAGGGTATTGTTAATATCACTTGGGCTTTCTGAATTATTGATGAGCTTGAGGGTTTGTGGAATTATTCAGTCTCAGCAGTGGGCAAAGATGGGCATATTGCTTTAAGAAAGTCAGCAAGTCACCCCAGGAGAGGCTTCCTTGTGCTGGCTAACGGCGGTATGATTATCCCAGAAGCAAATTGCTGGATGAGTCCTAACCTCATTCCACCCATAGGTGCTCAGAGTCCCTCTGAAACTGATAGGACAGTGCAGATGCTCAGGATCTAACTTGGTCTATTTGCACTGTGGATAAAGTGTCCCTGTAATTCCCCATAGAGCTGACCCTCCCTGAGAACACCTGCTCCTTCAGGCAGTCTTAGAGCAGCATGGAATGTGTGCATGAAGTGCTGTGTGCCCATTGGAGCTTACCAGAGCAGGGATTCCCAAAGGGGGTTTCATGAAATTGAATATTACAAGGGTTATAGGGGAAAAAAGAGTCCCGAGGTCAAATTGGAAAATGCCCTAGTAATTGAATATATAAGCAGGCTTCTTTATTCTGAAATGTTCTGGGGCCTTTAATATGTTGATATTCTGTGTGACTTTCTGGGATGACAATATAAGATGCAATGTTTTCTACACCTATTTGACTACAGAAGTTTGTTGTTGAAGACCACATAGAACTAGTATTTCACAAAGTTCAGTCTGAGAAGGTATTGTTTGAGATTATAAGACCCATTTTAAATAGTTCCTGGAACAAAGTAGGATATAGATAAGTAGAATATAAAATTTTTTAGGGCAGGCAATATAACTCATCTCTGTATGCCCCAGAGTTAGCACAAGGTCTGAAATCTACTAGGTGTTGAGTAAAGTTTGTTGAATTTAAGGACAGATTTGTCAAATCTGAAATGGTTTTACCTTCTTTATTGGGTCAGTTGTGCTGGAAGGACCTAGTGGATCATCTCATCCAACCCTTATTTTATAAATGAGGAAACTAAGACCAAAAGAGGGAAAGTAGCTTTCCCAACTCTCTCACATCTTAGGAGGTACCAGAACCTAGGTCTCTTGTCTCATTCATTGGTTCATTTCAACAAATATATGTTGAGTGCCTGCTCTGTGCAGGCACAGGGTTTAGGCCTAAAGTTGCCTTTATGGAGCATACATTCTAATGGAGAGAGTAAGATAATTGAACTAATTGCAAAATTGATTATTTAAGTATCCTTGGGACAACTGCTATTGAGAGAAGTACAGTATTCTAGGAATGCATGAAATGGTGGCCTGTATTGGGACTCACCGCCCTGAACCCATCAGGCTGCTACCTTCTGCACTGCATGTTGACCCCATGAGACAAACACTAGGCTTATCCCCGCTCTCTTTGGCAAGATTTTTTGTGTGTGTGAGAGAACTGTAGCTTTTGGCCCAGATGGTGACACAATTTGGACAAGCAAAGGGTTATTTTCTTATTTGTGAATTATTTGTGAAGTTATGCAAAATTAAAACAAACAAATCCAATGATAATAATAACAACTACGTTTATTGAATGCTTACTTGTGTTGCCCACTATGATAAACTATTGGTATGCATTATCTCATTTAATCCTCTCAACTACTCTTTAAATTAGGTATTATCTCCATTTTATAGTTGAGAAAACTAAAACTTAGAGTTCACTAGTTTGCCAATCGTCACACAGGTAGTAAGCAAAATGGTGGTCTTGGGATTTGAACTGAGGTTTATCTAACTCCAAAATCCTTGCTCTATGACAGCACATGTTTTTTATTAAAAATTGAGGCCTGATATAGTGGTTCATGCCTTAACCATAGTACTTTGGGAGGTGGAGGTAAGAGGACCATTTCAGCCAAAGAGTTCAAGATCAGCCTGGGCATCATAATGAGACTTCATTTCTACAAAAAAAGCCCAAAAAATTAAAACTTAAAAAAAATTAGCCAGGCATAGTGGCAGGCGCCTGTAGTCACAGCACTTTGGGATACCGAGGCAGGAAGATTGCTTGAGCCTAGGAGTTCAATCAACCTAGGCAACATAGCAAGACTTCATCACTACAAAAAAATTAAAAAGTTAGCTAAGTATGGTGGCAGGCACCTCCCAGCTACTTGGGAGGTTGAGGCAGAAGGATCACCTGAGCCCAGGAGATCAAGGCTGCAGTAAGCCATGATCATGCCATGGCACTCCAGCCTCGGTGACAGAGTAAGATCCTGACTCAAAAAATAAAATAAAATAAGCATAAAAGTAATAAAAATTTAGATTAAATGATGTGAAAGTGGACCACCCTAGAAAATCAGGATCTTAAAATGTTAACAAAAAGTTACTTATTGTAGAAATAATCTAGGTAAAGTGCCTAGCATAGTGACCAACCATAATAGACTCTCAGTATATGGCATTGTCATTGTCATCACTGCCCTAAAGCATCTAAGCCAGGGCTTGACGATTGTAACTCACAGACCAAACTGGCCCATCATCTATTTTTGTAATTCAAGTTTTATTAGAACACAACCAGGCTTATTCACTTACAAATTGTGTATGACTGCTTTCAAGCTACAGTGGCAGAGTTGAGTAATTGCAGCAGAGACCATATGGCTCACAAGCCTAAACTATTTATTTTCGGGGCCTTTACAGAACAAGTTTGCCGACTCTGATCTAGATAACTGCCTCAGTTTCCTATTTTGCCTTTCTATGAGCCCTACCCAAGGTTATGGGTACAACTTATAATATTGTATACCCTCTGCCCAAAATAGAGAGAGGATAAAGGTGAGTAGAAGATTCAGATATTGTGTTTGAGCTGTATGTCAGGCATTGTGCATTTTACAAATATTATCTTATTTACCCTTCTAATACTCCCATTTTAAAAATAAAAAGACTGCGGCTCAAAGAAATAATGTGCCTGAGTCATACAGTCATTGAGTGCTATAGCCAGATTTTTTTTATGGCTCTCAAGCTTATGAGATATTCTTTGCATCTAACGAGAGACTACATCTTAGAAAAACAGAAAATAGTCTGCTACCATTCTTAAAGATCGGACCCTACTTCCTCCAAGACCAATTCCAAATACAAATAATGCTTAATTGAAAACAAGTCCCAGTGGGATGGACAAAAATTGAATAGAGACTAATTGGGGAAAAGAGGAGGCTGTGATTGCTTAAATCACAAGGGGTGGCTGATGTTGGCAACTGAATCAGATGGCCTGGATAGCCACCTGCATGTCACATTTCTCCTATGCCTGCTTTTACGACTTCCTTCTCCATTACTTTTAAAAGTGGCCATGCTGGTGTTTGGTCTGGTTTCCCAACAGGCTTTTGCTGTACAGAGACCACATAGTCTACACATGATTCTTAACTTGTGAGGGCATCTCTCCTAGGCTTGGAGTACACACTTGATAAATGTTTCTTGCTTTGAATGGAAAACACAGTGGCCAGATTGATTGATAGGTTGCTGTGTTGAACATCTCAAGTGAAAATAAACATGTTCTTTTCTTTCACTTTGGAATAATAGTTAACTATCAAACGTCCTTGAAACACTAAAGTTTTAGATTCTGATTGATTAGCCACTTAGTGAGTGCTTACCTTGGGCCAGGTCTTATGCTAAATAACCACTTTCACATTTGCTGTCCCATTTAAGAATAATGGGTCAGTGTCCCATTATTTCATGGCAAAAAATTCAGTGTATAGCTCTACTTGGAGCTGTTTTCTGCTCATAATAATAAAACAAAATAAGCTTTCTAGCTGACACAGTGCTTTCACATCCATACCTGTCCCCAAGACTGAGCCGGGGCAGAGAGGAGATAGGAGGCATGCCAGAACAGGTGATTTCTGAAAGCCCCTTGGAGACGGAGAATGGGGTTGGCAGGTTTGTTAAAATAAGGACTTGAATGAAAACCAAGTGGCAAATGCGAAGCTGCATTGAACCATGGAACTTAACATATTCTCAGACATAAATTTTTGAGCCATAAGCTCAGAAGGGTTTGAAAAGGTGGTCATCAAAAAAAAAAAAAGGCACACACAAAAAAAAACTATAAATCTACTTTTAAAACTCACCATTTTATAATATGGTCCAAGCAGAATCAGCACAGAGTCTAACTATTGCCTAGTCCTTTTTGATCAAACCACAGCCCTCTCAGATGGCCACACCTGTGTTAGGTTCCTCCCACATTTTGTACACCTTTAGGGCACTTAGCAGTGAAATGTTTTGCGTTTTCAAATTTGTCTTGATAGGCTGCATGCTTCTCATCTAAGTGACAGGTAGTCATATGTGGGGTTGAGTGCAGAGCTACCTGCCTATGCCTGCACTGCCCTTGCAGACAGCCCTAGCTAGTCTCTTTCATCAGTTATTGGGGGTCCTGTAGGTGCAGAGCCTGTTCTAAGTACAGGTGTAGACAAGATGGTGAGAAAAAGACCCAAGCCCTCTTCCTCAAAGCAAAGACAGTTGTTTAGGAGAAAATAGAGCAAAATAAATGAAAAGTCCAAGGCCCAATAAAATGGACCAAATAACAAGAATGGGGGAAAGTACCACCCTTCAGAATGATACCCAGAAGTGCTAAGGGACATGATGAGGAAACAGATGTTTCCTTTGTTCCAAACAGCCGCCAGAGACAGGAGAAACACATGAGAATGAACCAGAAGCAGGAATCAGGCAAAAAGCTCCATTGGTTAGATTCTCACAGGACTGCATCTACTGACTCCAGCTCTAGAATCCCGTTTGCTTTTGAGAGAAAGGATTTTAGATGCAGAAGGTATGGGGCTCAGACCTATTCCTGCCACTTCTGGCTGTGCAACCTTGGCAAGTCCTGTCACCTCTCCGAGCCTCAGTTGCCTTCTCCGTAAAGTGTTAATTCCTGGTAACACCTGCCTCCCTGGACAGCTGAGGGCCACAGTGTGCTGATGGATATGAAAGCATCTTGGAAATTGGCAGGTAGAGAGCAAATGTGTGTGATGACAGTTGACTCTGGGTGATTGTACCTCGACTCTGTGTCCTTTGTCTTGCAGAAGGTTGCCCCGGGTTGTGCAATGGTAACGGCAGATGTACCTTGGACCTGAATGGGTGGCACTGCGTCTGCCAACTGGGCTGGAGAGGAGCCGGCTGTGATACTTCCATGGAAACTGCCTGTGGTGACAGCAAAGACAATGATGGAGGTAGGGCTCTGGCACCCATGGGCCCTGGGCAGCTCCGGGGGTGGAAGGCACAGAATGGAGGGTGGGCATTACTGAGTTAACAGGTCATCGACATACCAATTGTTCAGTTGTGGGGAGAAAACTGCACATCTGACCTAAGGAATGAGTACATATCACAGTTGGCCCGTTTGAATTAATTAAAATTAATTAATATAAGTGAAATTAATTGTCATCCAGCAGCCAGTATAGAGGAGAGAGTATATGGGAGAAAGTCTTCAAACAATTCAACAGTGGAACAAGTTGCCTGGCAAAGTTATAGGTTCCCCCTTGCTGGAGGTAGATCTAATTCTGTATCCCAGAAGCTACAGAAGGATGCTTCCCCAAGAGAGGGAGGTTGAGTTCCCTTTTGGTCAAAGTCTCATCTCTGATTCTGGTGGTAACCCTCACTAAGCACACCAGAGAACACCTTAATAAGAGCCTTTGCAAGTGCTGGACAATCAAAGCCCAATGAAGGAGAGGCTAGTCGTCTAGAACATTCATTAGCTGAGAGTGAAGAAACGTAGGTTCTAATTCCAACTCTGACTTTGACTCCCTGTGATTCCTTAGGCAATGATGTCTTTGGGCCTCACTCTCAATTTATAAAATGAACCAGTTGTACCATGAGGACCAGTTCAGTCCTCATATTAGCCATAGAATTAGGCTTCATTTTTCTTTTGTATAAACTTGGATAACTATAACCATAATCTGTTCTACTTTCACACTGGAGGATTGATTCATCTTGATTCTACCAATCTCAGGTGGCTATTAGAAGATTACAAAAATAAAGATAATAAAAAAGCTAAAACAGTTAATCCTTTCTTTCTAATGATATCCTAATAGTTGACCTAGCACAAATATGTTTATATGTGTCTCTTATATTTATACCAAACGACTTTCTAGTATACTGCAGAGTAGGAAATCAGTAGGTCAGAAACTCAGCATCCCAACCTTTGGGAATTTACTACTTAAAGAGATTCTAAAATCTTAAAGAACCATAAGAATTAAAAGGCAATATGTGATGTTGTAATTACTGTGGTTTATTTGCCTTGAGTTGGCTCTAGCAACCTAGAAAGATCTATTTTAGACTACTGGCCTGTGATCCAACTTTCAGTTCTTCCACCTACTGCCTAAAGCCAGGAGGTGGTTGGGTCTTATGTACCCATGCCTGGACCTAGCAGAGCAATCAGCAACAAGGAATTCATGGGGTTGGCCACAGTAGCTAGACAAAAACAATAGGTCCATGTTCTTTTTTTTGAGATCCTGCTTGGTTGAAATGTCCTTTAATCAATCTGAAACTTGTGGAGTTTACTGATTTTTTTGCTCCATAAATATCCAGAGTTCTTATTTATTTTAGGACCAGGCCCTATGCAAACCTATCCCTATACTCCGGAACTCAAAGTTAAGTGCTAATGGACTGTGATAAGTGCTGTTTTAGAGTTGAGTATTGGTGGTTGTAGGAATAGGAAAACGTTCATCAAGAAGGTGACACTTGGATAGGCAAGAGTTTCCTGGAAAAGAAAGGGCTTTCCATTCAGAGAGATCATTGTGGGCAAAGGCAGGACAAAGCAGGGAAGCACCAAGTATCCCTGTCTCCAGGCAAGATAGATGGATTTGTGTTTGCTCCTTGTGGGAAAGAGATGTCAGCCTAAATTATCTGCATGATTTCCTCAGCATTCCCCCACACTTTGTCGATGTAGGCACAATTCCAGTGACTAACAATAACACTCATGTGATAGAAGACAAGGGGACAGGAGTCACACCATGAAGTCATTCTCTTCTTAAGAGTTTAGGGTCTTGGCTAAAACCTTCAAACAGCTGTTGAACATCTGGGCAGCAAAATAACTGAATATCTTTGGGAAATGTGGGGAAAGTGTTCACCTCTTTCCCTGCCAGCACAAATACAAGAATAGGTTATAGAACAAGGTTCATTTATTCCCTCACATGAAATGCAATACAAGTACATCCTCTGTTTACCCTGCTTCAGAACCAGCCCTACCAGCACTAGAATTCGCCAGTGTTGACATGGGACATGGGCGCCCACAGTAGCCCAAAACCCCACAGCTTTGGTGAGAGAAAGAGGCTCTTGTAAGAGGAAACGGGGCTGATCCAGACCCCAGGAGAACAGAGCCTCCTCCAGCTGTTCTGAGAAAAGAGCCATCAGTAAATGGAAAAGTTCAGTGAGAAAATCCCCAATTGTGGGAGAATATATCTCTTGCATTTTTGGAGCATGTTGTGGACTGAAATGAGCTTGTACGTAGTTCATTCAGTCACTCAACGAATGTTAACTGAGTGTCTACACTGCATCAGGCCCTGTCATGGGCTTTGGGGCTTCAGAGAAAAATAAGACGCAGTCCCCACTCTTGTGAAGTTCACAATCTACAGGGAGAGGGCAACGGGAGGTAATAGCAATACATTGGAATAATTGATGGGATAAAGGAGCATCTATTCATCCAACTGACGTGGGTAGATTCCTGGGTACCTGAGAGGGAACTGTGATATGATTCCTGTTCCATGGGGCTTCCAGTCCAGCCAGGAAGACATCTCATGGGTCATCATGATTAAAAATACATCCAGATGTGGAGGCCAGATTGGTAAGGGTCTTTGATGTTGGATTCTCAACTGTGATGTGAGGAAACGTCTCATCTCAGGGCCCCCTCAGTTTGGTGGGCTCTCCACCCACTGGGGGACCCCAGAAGGAGGTACAGAGGTGTTGGGAGCCGGCCACGGAGGCCCACTGAGCGTTAGGGATCAGGAAGGGCCGTTGACCCCAAGACCACTAGGATGCATTCGGGAGCTATTGACCCCATTTCCTCCCCCTTTCTACTCAACACTAACCAGATTAAGCTCCTGTGAGCTCAAAACAAACTCTGAGACCAGGACGAACACAAGCTAACTTTAGAAGCTCATTGTTCCCATTCTTCCCGCAAACTTTCAGTTTGGCTTTCACACAACTTATAATTCAAACTTGTGTCACATCTAAGAGCCTTAGTATTGGTCGCAGGCTTCTGGGTCATGATCTTAGGATTTATTGAAGGTGTAAATTGTAGAATATAGTTTTAGAAGACAGCCATTTTGTTGAAAGAATGAGGCTGGGTTACTTGCAGGTAGCCCACCATGAACTTTGGACTGGGCCACATTCCAAACATTCTGGGATGGGCCACTTTCATTTGTAAAGTAAATACTTAAGCTTCTATAGAATTGTTTAACTTGGCATAAGTCAATCAGCTTAGGATGAAAAAGGTTTATAGAATATGTCAGTCACAGACTAGGTTATCCTTTGTTATGGGATTTTAAGGTTATCATATGAAAAGGGCTTAAAGGCAATCATTGATTAAGTTTTCATGGATTAAGGTTTCTGGTGGGTGGGGGACGCCCCTCCCACATCTGACTTTGTATATAAAAGACTCATTGTAATTCCCAATAACACACACATTGCTTCTGCACTAGACCGGAGTCCAGTTTCTTTCTTTCTCTCTCTCTCTCTCTTTCTCTCTTCTTCCCCCCAATCGCCAATGCCGTCTCCACCTTTGGGGTACCCTGAACCCGGCTGGAGCTGGTCTCTGGCACAGAGGACCATTGCTTTCCAGAATGGCACAGATGAAACAACCATGAGGGTGGACTGTCCTCGAGTGCTAGAGACCGCAAGGCTTATCCTCAGTGGCCTCTTTATCACTCTGGACCTTGGCCAAATGAGGTCAGTTTTAGTGGAGGAAGAAAACAGCACAAATGTGAGCCATATTTAGCCCTAGGCTATTTTCATTTCAGTTAGGCAGCGCACCTTTGTCCAGCTCCTCCTGTCTACAAGGCATTGCTCCTTTCTGAAAGGTCATAAAGACCAGTGAATGTGGCCCAGGCTTTTTCCTCCAGGAAACTCACAGTCGTTTGGAAGAAATTGGCATCCAAGTGACTAATCTAATGGAAGCAGAATTAAATAATTGCCTTGATTTCAGCCATGACAGGGGATACCGCATAATCCCAGATAAATCATTCAGGGTGGAGGGAAGTGTTGTTAAGAGTCTCACTAAGTGGTTGTTTTTGGCTGATGTGACTCAGGGGCTTAGAAACAGAATTAACAGAGTCTAATGTCAAACAACAGGACCAGAAGGGACACTGAGAACATCAAATTCAGCTTCCTTCCTTACATGTTTACAGACAGGGAAACCAGAGCTCAGTGAGGGGAGGTGGCATCTTAAGTATAATAGTCACAGAAAGTCATTACCAAGTCTGGACTAGGACCCAAGACTCTAGCCATCACACATGGCCTTGTGAACCTGGAGCTCTTCCACCTTCCTAGTGATTTATCCTGCTCCTAGAAGTGTAGTGTCAGTACTTACTCAGATTTACTTAAGCTGCAGCAATACTGCAGAGCCGGTCAGACTATAGTCATAACTTGTATGTCATTTACAGTTTGCAAAGCAATTGTGCATCCACTCAACAACTGTATGCAGTATTATTATCTCCTTACTGTTCCCTTATGAGGAGGAAGTGAAGGCTTAGCAAGTATTTTGCCCAGGTCCCACAGCTGGCTGGTGGCAGAAATAGCCAGAATCCATGAGGTCTGGCCGCATTAGAGTTTCTCATTGTACCCAGATCTCAGATACATGGCTCCATCACGGACCCATGACCTTTTAGTTCTCTGAGAACCCCCAGTTTCTCTTCCTTCCCAATTTGCTAAGCTTAAAATAGCCCTTTTAAAATTAAACTTGAATTACGAGACCAAAAAAAAAGTCTACACAGTATGACAAAGTTGGGAGTAGCTTTGTTGGTTTGTTTTTGCTTTCATGTATGATCATTGTCTACATTGAAAAATAGAAGATGGATCCTGAACGTGACTCGGTTACTGCCAGTCTCCTGATCTTATAGTAGGGCCGTCTAGTCCATCTAGCATACCTCCAGATTTCACCCTAGGCACTGGGTAGTGAGAGGGACCAGCAGGCAGGTAGCTCAGGGCCCCTGAGTCATCCTCTTAATGGGAACCCCTCTGTGTGCCCCACTTGACAAAGAAAGTGTGCCCATTCATACTGCTTTGTGAAGTCCTTTATGAACTACAGTCACATACATCTCATTTTTGTTATACTCATCTATTCTCTCATGGATGTTCGCTTCATGTCCATTTCAAAAATGGTGAAACTGTGTTCTAAAGATGTTAAGTAACTGTAAAATGAGGATACAAAAGCCTGCCTTACAGGGTTGCTATGAGGGTTGCAGGTTATATATTTAAAATACCTGAGAGACAATATAGCACCATGATTAAAAGTACAGAATCTGCTGGACATGGTGGCTCATGCCTATAATCCTAGCACTTTGGGAGGTTAAGGCAAGAGGATTGCCTGAGCCTAGGGGTTCAGGACCAGCCTGGACAACTTGATGAGACCTCATCTCTACAATAAACAAAGATGTAAATAGATGGGTGTGGTGGCACATGCCTGTAGTTCCAGCTTGGAAGACTGAGGCAGAAGGGTCACAACCCCAGCAGGTAGAGAATGCAATAGCCACGAGCATGCCAGTGCACTCTGGCCTGGGCAACGGAGTAAGACTCCAACTAAAAATAAAAAAGAAAGAAAAAGAAAAACAGGATCTGTACCCAGACTATCTGAATTCAACTCCTGGCTTCTCTCTTTTCTGACTGTGTGACCTTGAGTGAGTTACTCAGCTTCTTTTAGCTCATCACCTGCAAATGTCCGTTGTCTCTCCTGCTCCTTTCCTCTCACGATCACAGAAGCATGGATTATAAAACGTATTTTCATATATAAATGTTTTTAAAAATTGGAATTATGCCTTCCATAAAAATTTACATTCTACTTTTTTCGTTTAAAGTTATGATGTATTTCTCCACATAATAATGTGTTTTGACCTTTTTCATTTTCTTTATTAAAATCTGCATTCCAGACTGTTACATGCTCAAAGCATCAAATGTACATAAAGGGAAACAATAACCATGGTTCAGAGCCTTCCTAAGTGCCAGGCACTGTGCTACACACTCTGTGCATGATCTGTAGCTCTCACAGCAAACTTGCAAGGCAGACATTTACAGGTAGGGAAACTAAGGCTCAATGAACTGAAATGATTCACCCAGAGTCACACAGCAGATCAGTGGGAGAGCTAAGATTAGACTGGAACCTGTGTTTGCTACGAAGAAGCCAGAATGAGAACTCCACTGGAACTTAAACAACCAGACCTCTTTTGATAAAGAATCTTTAAGCAGATTCAAGGGATGGTAGTCTCTTTTGGGACTCATGCTCCCGTGAAAAACAATCATGGATTGCAATAAATAATTAAGAGATGCAACCTAGAAATTTCAGAAAAGTTGAGAACAAATATCGCTCTCCTCCCTTCTCATCCCCATCTCCCATTGGTGGAATGGCGAGTTCACATGAAGCCATAGAATTTGGTCACCCTTCAGACTATCTCTAAACCACATTTCTCATGATAAGAGACAAGAGAGAAATTGACCTTTAAAAGTCTTGTGTTCCAAGGGGCAGATAAAGATTTTGCAAGTCTTTTGAAAGAAGGCACAGAATTTATTATAGCAAATGACAAAAACTTCTCCCTGATGTGTGCAGAAGGAGAGGCACATTCAACTCTCCACCCCCAGGGCCTCCAGATGCTGCTCACAGCCTGTCGCACATAGTTCTGTGACCAGACTGCAGACAAGAGCAAGATCGGGTTGGCTAATGGGTCATGGAGCGAGGGATAGTTAAACCTGCAGAGAAGACTGATGGGCTTGCTATACTCTGTCCAGAGAACTGTGAGTTTAAGGAACCATGCAAACAACTACAATACGGAGCTTACTAGTCCACACATTGCCTGGCCTGCCCAGCTCACATCCCCCTTCGCCCCTGGCTTATCATTGCCCATCCTTTTAGCCTCAGTGTAATCATTTTCTCTTCCAGGAAACATGCCTGTCCCCCGCCTGAGTTGGGTTCCCACCTTTGGGCTTTCACAGCCTCCTCCACTTCCTTCTCCCCCAGCATCCTCTTTTCTCTGCCTTAACCCACTACACCTATTCCCTTGGAGGCATGACTCCATTTTATTCCTGTACATCCAGTGCCTAGTACACAGTCTGCCAGCCACATTATGGGTGCTAAGTGAACATTAATAGGTGTGTCCCCCATGCCTCCTATCTAAAGAGCAGGATGAGCTCTTCCTGCAGGGAATGGTTTCCATTATACCCCATGGCTCTCAATGGGCCCTGCCAGGCTGATTGAGCTATCTGATTTGGGATCTTCACATAAAATTCATGCACTTATTTGTTCATTCAACAAATGTGATGTTTACTGTGCACAAGGCGCTGTGCTATGCATTTGAGATACAGAAACAAGTCAGTTCCTGCCCCCTGTGGAGGGAGAGGAGACAGGTCTCGGGGAGCCAGAAAATCCGAAGTGTAGATGTGAAGAGTTGTTCACTGTGGAATGGTGCCTAACAGCTGGATGTGGAGAAAGATGAGGTACTGAATTCCCAACTCTGCCCTTTACCAGCAGTACGATGTCAGGTAAATCACCTACACAGAGGCCCAGTGTCCCTATCTGTAAAGATGAGAAATTTAGCAGAGACCCCACCTTTAGAACTCTCCTGCTCACCTTTTACTTCCTGTGAAAGTCACAGCAGGCCAGCCAGCAGGGAAGGTAGGTCTGTAGCACATAAAGGCCAGGAGGTGGTCGTCAGGCAGGACGACAGCCTAGAGACTGCCCCATGTACCCTTCACCTCCACAGTGAGGACATGGACATGAGAAAGGGAAATGAATGGCCTAAGATCCAACTGCTCACTGGCAGCTGTTAAGGTCACACAACAAACAGGAAGCCGCTTCTAGTCAAACTGGGACTATTCTCTAAAAGAAGGGCCATGTGGCCAGCAGAGGACTTCACCCCTATCTGTGTCCAGCATCTGTCTGCAGAAGGGACTCCAGGGAGCAGTCACCAGCATGGAAGGACACTAAAGTTTCTTTTGCTGAACCTGTCAGCAATCCTGAGAAGTTGGCAGAGCTTATTATGCTGGCTTTCCATGAGTAAATTGTACCTCAGGCATATGAAGGATATATCTAAGGTCTACCTGTACCCAGTTAGTGAGTGACAGATCCAGGTCTGTGGGCTTCTGGCTTGATTTCCTTTCTCCCACATACCCCTGTCCTTAGTTCTCTGGATCAGCTGACACCCACCTGCAAGGCAGGAGGAATGTGAGAGGATAGCATGGCCCTCACTCTCCTGCTGGAGACACAGAGGGAAGTGTTAGCAGAACTCAGCACTCCGGGCACCAGCAGCATGTGAGCACCAGAGGGCTTCAAGGTCAAGGGTCGCCAGCATGACCTGTCCCCCTGGCCCCTGCCTATTTTTTCTCCCTTTTCTTTCCCCGTCACTCCCCATCAGAGGCCACTCTTGAGTGTGCCATGTCTGCACCCACAATCTCAGAGCCTGTGAGCCCTTATTGATATTTTCTTCTGTCCTTTTTCATTTTCACCATATAAAGTGGGGGTGACTTCAGAACTCTGAGGAAAAAGGAAATTTCTGGGGAGAATTGTTCTTTCCCAGAAATTGGGGTTTAGAGTTTAGGAGGCTTTTGCTGAAAATTGGAAGGAAACAGAGGCACATCTTCCCTGTTTTCCTGATTTTCTTTTCCTGCTGCAATAATGAGGTTCTAGCAAATATCTGAAACATGGTCAATTTATAAAGCAACCAACTTATGTATAATATACAATATTATATGAAGTGCTTAGAAAACGTAGATGTTTCCAGAGCCAAAACCAGAGAATGCCCCAAACTGTATAGTGATGTGTTTCAGTCTACCCCCAAATTGACTTCTCTGTCCCTGAAGCAGTTTTTTCCTCTTTTAATGTAAATCTTCTAAAATTTGTCATCTGTATCTAAGAAAATTAATTTGTGAAAGCTTCTCCCTTACTGCAGAGCAGCCATGTGCACTGTTTCAGGCCTGCCTCGTGCTGTATTTGAAAATATAGAGGGTTGTACACAGAAGCTAGTCTCATGTAGTCTTTGAAAATAATTTTGTGAGCCCTACTCCTTTTAAAAAAAATTGTGTATCCCCTTTATAAATGATTGCCTCTATTGGTGGAAGTTTTGCCCACATTCACTACTCAGCAAATATTTGTTAAATGAATGGGAAGTGTCAACATAGGAAGGTGTGGGCAGACAGAATTCTTGTCCTGGCATTAATCATTCTAACCTGTGAAGCATAGAGTGAACAATTTCACAGTCCCAGGGTCTCTCATAAGAGCACAGTTTGTGCAATGTCTCCATTTCAGAGAACCTCAATCTGCAAATCCCTTGAGGTCTCTACTATCCTAATTTACAGTGCATTGCTCTGGCTATGTTTATCCAATTCCATTCTCTAAGGCCAAACTGTGTCCAGAAAGGACTGCCCTGTAATGTGGGCATAGGGAGGGGCTGGAGTGGGGCCAGGGGCAGACCTGTTACCAGGATACCTGGTCAAGGGAAGCACCTGACCAGGAGCTAATAGTGACTGTCATTTACCAAGTACTTGTTTGCATGCTAATTATCATGCTAAGTGCTTCACATCCATGATCTGGCCTAATCCTCCTGGCATCTCTATAAAGTAGGTTTGATGATATGTTTTACAGATGGGAGAACTAAAGCTCAGAGCTCTTACTAGGACTTTTATTCTCAGGAAAATGGCCAATTACACCATTACAAAGAACCTCTGACAACAGGGTTCAATTTTTTTTTTTAATTCAGCAAAGAATAAAAGGTAAATGAACTACCCTGGATTCGAGAAGCAACATGAAGCAGAAAACCAGAGCAGTAGGCCTGGAGGAGGTGGGGGATTATCAGCACCAGTGAGGTGGACTCAAAGGATATAATATGTTCATAGAGTTGGGAGACAAGACATATTCAGAGTTAGGGATTAGAACTGAGGCAGAGGTCTTCAAAGACTGTAAGTCATGTGAGAGCAGGACTGAAAAACTGTGTCTACCAGACCAGAAGAATGACACTGAGGCACTTCTCTGTCCTGACTTGGGAGGTGAGAGATCTCAAAAGATCTTGAAATCCAAACTTACATACCAATCTGAAAAGTGATCCCAGACTACTGGTACCTATGCAAGCAGAAGTAATCAGAAAACCACTCTGGAGGGTTACTTCAACCACCTCAGGCACACAAGATTCCCACAGAAAGACAAGAACTAACAGAATCGTAGAACACATAGAAAATGATTGACCGTAAGCTAGATAGAGTCAAGAGCTACAGCATGCAAGAGGATTACCACTCCCGAGAACTTAACAATCTGGAAGAGACTCTTAAGATGAATACATTTTTAAATGACTGAAGAGATAAAATGATGTAAAAAACAATGGAATGAGATACTATCAAGAAAGAAACAGATTTTGAAAATTTCCAAATAGACTATCCAGAAGTTTTTAAAATATGGTAATTTAAATTAGTGACCCAAAGGACAAATTAAACAGCAGACCAGACACAAATGATAAGAAAATAGGTAAAGGAGAATATATATCTGAGGAAATACGTCAGAGTGGAACACAGATAAAAAGATGGAAATTAAGAAAGAGGTTGAGAAGCATAGAAGATAGGAGGAAATCCTTTAAGCATTTAGGATTCCCAAGGAAAGATTAGAGAGAGAAGAATACACAAAGAGCTCATAACCAAACTTTCCAGAACTAATGAAAGATACACATCCTAATGAAAGGGCTGTGGTGTGGCACATCACTGCTTATGTGGAACATGCATGAGTACTGGGTCCCATGCTTGGAGACAGAATCTCAGTCTAAAAGTTCTTCTCTGGAAAATCTTTGTCTCATTGTCACAAGATACCCAGTTGGTTTAATGTAGATATTGATAATAACAACGATCATTCCTGGCCAACCTTCTCCTGGACTGGAGAGCAGACATCCCTCTTCAGCAGGAAGCAGTTCTTTCCAGGTGCCACAGAACACTGTTTATAAAGAGGTAAAAGACTGGCTGCCAGGGACTGCTTCAGTGGTAAACAAGACCAAGCAAGAGCTAATAAAATTTCAAGTCAGCCATGACTTTTTAGACAAATTGTGAGTCTAAATGAGGAATCAACCATCCTTCTTTTTCTCCTCTTTGTGCATATGAAGAAATTGAGGTTTAGAGAATTAAGCAACTCAGATGAGGTCACACAGCTTGCATGAAAATAGGGGTTCAGATCCAGGTAGTTTGCCTGTCAAGACTGCTCTATTAAGCGCTGTGCTTTTGGCCACTCATCATAGAATAAAATATTCCAGTGAGCTCTGGGGTCCTGTAGTTCTGGTCCTGGTCAGTGGGACAGTCCTGACCTGAGTCTGTCATTTATGCATTCTTCATACCACTAGAGTGCGGTCTGTTCCAGTCCAAGTCTGGGATCTTGGGTACAGAAATGAATCAGACAGTCCCCGACCTCCAGCAGCTCATTATTGGGGGTGAAGTGGGAGGCAGACAGAGAGAAAATCAGAATTACAATATTAGGGAGAGAAGTGCTGTGACGAAGCTTGCCCAGGAGACTGAAAGAACGCAGAAGAGTAGTATTTCATTAGCATTCATAATCCATGCTCTCTACTTGAGAAATAGTTCCTCAAAGTCTCTCCAGAGCTTAAAGAACACTTAGTATGAACTCAGTTCAAATTCTAAGTCAGCTTCTTCACTGACTGACTACGTGATCTTCACCAAGTTATTTTATCGCTTTAAGCCTCTGGTTCCTTTCCTCTAAAATGTGGTTGACAACAGTGGCTGACTTCAATAGGACTGAAAGGATTCAAGGATACCTTCCTTGTAATGTATTTAGCACAATACCTGACACTCAATAAATGCCATGACTATCATCATCATTATCACCATCAGTTTAATGTGGATATAAATAATAACAACAATCATTCCTGGCCAACCTTCTCTCTGGGCTAGAGAGCAGATCCCTCTTCAGCAGGAAGCAGTTCTTTCCAGATGCCACAGAGCAGTGTTTATAAAAGACTGGCTGCCAGGGACTGCTTCGGTGGTAAACAAGACCAGGCAAGAGCTAATAAAATTTCAAATTAGCCATGACTTTTCACGGCCCTTCAATTGTGGTAGCTGATTTAATGGTCAACGTCCCTGCTCGCTGGGATTGAATAATGGAGCATTTCTGCAGAGTTATGGATGCGACTGCTGAATCCGTCATGCTAACATCAATAGCAGAATGCAAATAACTCTGAGCTTGGGCTGTAACTCTGTGTTTAAGCGATGTCTGATGTGGCAGTGAGAGAACATGTGATGGAGCCTGCTGACTGCAGGAGAAGGCAGGTGCTATGCTAGGTTGTTGCATTTGGGAGCTGGGGCAGTGGCCACAAGTTGGAACCCAGAACAATGCCAGGGGCAGGGCAGGCCTTCCGCCCATATCTCAAAAGTGAATGAGCAGACAGAGGATGAATGGTCCTTCATGTTGGTGAGCCACGTTGGAGGTTCAGGATCAGGAAGGGAAACTACCCGTTATTAAGCACTAAGTGCCAGAAACCATGTGTCAGAGACTGTGCTAGATTTGGAAAAAAATAATACATTTAAAAAAAACTATATAACAAATACTTATATGACACATACTCTTATTATCCTCCCTTAAGAAATGTGGGAAACTGAGGCCAGAGGGTTTAAGTAACTTGTCTAAGGTCACATAGTAGTAAGTTTCAGCCAGAATTTGACCCCAGTCTGCCTCTGGAATCCATACTCTTTATCACTGTGCTGCCTTCAAGGAGACTATAAGTTCTTGGACACCATGCAGAAATGAGAAAGAAAGACAAGGGCTTTTGTCCCTAATTTATTAAGGAGAAAAGTGGGTTTCAGGGCAGTCAAGTAGCTTGTCTGAGGCCACACAGCTAGAAAGGAGGATCGGGGTGTTGAGTCTAGCCACTGCATATGCTACACTCTGATGGGTAGGCAGCATCTGTGTTGTAAACCCCATGGACACAGAAGTGAGGCAGGTGTATCAGTGTTACTCCCACATTATCGCTGAGGAGACCAGAGCTCAGGGAGATTTATTACAGGAACTTGTCCAAGGTCACCCTTAGGGCAGTGCTGGTTCTTGAACTTCAGCCTCTGAGCCTCATGATCCTCCCACCACACCATACTGCCTACTTTAATGGGATGAAGATATGGCTTTCTGGCTTTAATGGGCTGGCATTTGGTCTCATCCCCCGCTTCATTTTTAATTAATTCAACTTTCGTCTATTTATGTATATAACAGTTATGTGTTAAACACCTCCACTAAGTGCTGGGGATACTAGAGCTGACTGGAACAGATCTGTGTTCTCCAAGTGGTGGGGAAATTTACTCAAAGTCACACAGCTGGCAAGCATAGAGCCAGAATTTGAATCCAGGCAGGAATACATGTCACCTGCCTATAGAGCACATGCCCTGTAACCCTGGGCTTTTTGTCCTCCACTTTGGGCACTATCTGCTGATCGCTGGGCTTGTTATCCATTTTAAACTATTCTATTGTGATGCCTATAAAAATACTTTGGGATAATGAAACCAAAAATCTGTGATCTGGTGAAATTTCTTTCTTGGCACTTTGGGAAGGAAAATATAGATAGTAGAGCTATAACAGTGTTCATTCCTGAAGAAAACTGTCTACGCGTTAAAGAGATCTCTGCTCATGACAACTTTGTCAGAGACCTGAAATCATCCATCAAGTCCCAAAAGCACAAATGTCCCTCAAGCATCCTCTCACAGAAGGTGGAGCCAGGCCTCCACAGAGCAGAGGGTTGTGCCTTGGGCCACACGGTTACACTGCCTCTGGGAGAGATGCTGTGACTACAGTGCCTTCACCGACACTGTCAATTCCTCACCCTTAATTGTCTTACAATTTTACCTCCAAAATGTTTCTCAAAACTATCAAATCCTGTCAGTCTCCGCTGTCACTACTCCAATCTAAGCAACCTTTATTTTCATCTGAGCGACCTCAGAGACAATCCACCCCTGCCTAGCCCCTAGCTTCCACTTTGGGCCCTCTTCAGTTTCAATGATGCACACCAAATGAAATCACCTCCTGCTTAAAATCCTTCAGAGGTTCCGATTGTCCTGGGGGTGAAACTCCCTAGCCTGGAGCACAAGGTCCACCATGGTGTGTTCCTGCATTCTCAACAGCCTCATCTTGGACCTGTCCCCTCACCTTCTGAGCACCCAGCATTCGAATTGAGTGGCTCGGATGTTTCTGTGTTATCTCACCTCTGGGCCTTCATACATACAATTCTTTTTATCTCTTTGGAAGAAAAAAAACACAGTACAGAAACTGTACACTTATGTCCGTCTCTCCTGCTATACTGGTGGGCTAGGACCAGATCTGAGTCACATGGATCTCTTTGGTACCTAGAAAGGCCTTAGTTTATATTGTCATTCAGTAAAATTTTTCAAAAGGTGAGAAATAGAAAAGAAATGATTGAAGGCGTTCTGGATAAACATGGCTGACTGAACATAGCAATATAAACCACATGCTCTGTCACCCCTACAGATGGCTTGGTGGACTGCATGGACCCTGACTGCTGCCTCCAGCCCCTCTGTCACATCAACCCGCTGTGCCTGGGCTCCCCTGACCCTCTGGACATCATCCAGGAGACACAGGCCCCCGTGTCCCAGCAGAACCTACATTCCTTCTATGATCGAATCAAGTTCCTCGTGGGCAGGGACACCACGCACATCATCCCTGGGGAGAACCCCTTTGATGGAGGGTGAGTCCAAGGGCCCCAGCTCCAGCCAAGGCTCTCGGAGGGAGAACCGAATGACCTCCCAGACCACATTTGGGTGGGTGGAGGTGGGAGGAAGCCAGAAGGGCAAGCATCAAAATTTCCTGATGGACTGTCAAGGGAGGCAGAGAAGCAGCCTGAGGTTCCCACATTTATAAAACTGCCATCCAAGGCATTTGGAATTTTTATTAGCAAGGTTTTGTTGCTCTTGCTGGGTGACAGATGGAGAGAGTAAGAGATCAAAGGTCTAAGGGAAATCTTGGATCAAGATTTTGATCCAAAAAGCCACTTTGCAGTCAGTCCTTACTGATCCTGCAGTCTCCAGATGAGCTGAAGGGCTTTGACACTGTTCACCCAGGCACAAGGTGGGGAGGAGGTGCATCTGCTGGCATCCTAGGCCATGTGCCTACATGTCTTTTTTTTTTCAGTTGTGTCATTCACTGGACAGGTTTTTGTTGCTGTTGTTGTTGTTATTTTTAACTTAGGTCTACTCTGCACCACGTCCTGTGCTAGGATCACAGAGATAAGTAGAACAGTTCCTGCCTATTGGTCACTTTTTTCCACTGGGGGGACAAAAAAGGGACAGTTACAGAGTGACAGGCCAGAAATGTGCCCCCAGGGTACTCTGGAGCACAGAGGAGGTATCCCTGGGGAGAGAGCTGGCCAAGACTTAAAAACCAAGTCTTAAAGATGATAAATAGTTAACTAGGCAAGAGAGGGAGGGGGTATTCCGGGGAGTGGGAAGAGCTCATACAAATACCGAGAGGCACAGAAAGGCCCAGGAGCCAACAAAAGGTAGCTCTCTAGTCTCTGCTCCCTGGATCAAGGCAGTGAGTCAGGACAAGGTATATAAAAGTAGAGATTTGTAAAATTTATTTTTAATGCCTTCCAGCATAGTGATGCCTCATGTGTGCAGAAGTTTCTCTAAAAGTCAGCACAGTTAATTCAATAGTCAAAGACTATATACCTTCTCTGTTCATGACTTATATGCCAGAGAGCCCCTGCCCTAAAGGAACAACAGGGTATTGATGGGGGTGGGAAGGAGAAGGGACATTTTTCAATTTCTATTTAAAGGAAAAATCAGCAAGGCTTGGTAATTGTTTGGACCTAAGGGATGCTGACGAGAGGAATCTCCTGCCTGGATGCCTGGATGGATGGTGGTGCCTGCCCTAGGCTGAGAACCTGAGAGCAGGAGCAGGGTGGGAAGCAGGGTGATGACCTCCACTTTGAGCAGGGTGCAGGTGAGGAAGGGGCACACCTCAATGGACACCTGAGAGGAAATGTGTATTTGCAGTTAATAAGTAATTCTGAAACTCATGCAGAGGTTAGGGCCTAGAGTTCTTGATCTGGGAGCCTTCAACAAATGAGCAGTAGTTGAAACCACAGCACACAAGA
Organism: Carlito syrichta; assembly: GCF_000164805.1. Classification (NCBI taxonomy): domain Eukaryota; kingdom Metazoa; phylum Chordata; class Mammalia; order Primates; family Tarsiidae; genus Carlito; species Carlito syrichta. The sequence continues at coordinate 868,226 of NW_007258933.1, read as the reverse complement.
GCTTGCTCGAGGAGAATGTGCAGAGGACATGGACTGAAGGAGCCATGGGAGCCTCCCAGTGAGGCAGCTCCTGTCATCTCCAGAGTGTAACTGGGGAAGCTGAGGAGGAGACCTCGCTCCCAGGACGTGGTGGAGCCTGATGCAGACATGCAGGTCTGTCATACACCAGAGCCCACCCTTGCAAGGAGAATGACCTCACGGGAAGTAGGGGAAGCCCAGCAGGAGGGGTATAACATGAATGTGGAATGCCAAACTTTCACCTTTTTAGAGATGAAGGTACTTTATAGTCCAGACCCTTCAACTTACCCCAAGAATACCAAGAAGTTGAAAGATTCAAGGACTTTCCCAAATTCACAAGGCTGGTCAAGTGGCAGAGCCAGAAGCAGAAGGAGAGTGATCTTGGCCAGAAATGCTGCTTTGTCTCAGGGTAGGAAGCTTCCTACTATTTCCTTCAGTATGTGATTTTGTATGCATGCTCGTAGGCCTTCCCACGCCATGAATTCTTTTAATCAGCTAGGGACATAAATAATATTCCTACTAAAGAAAATATCACTTGCTCAGCCTTTCTTTACTGGGCCACTTATGGGATCCGATTAGGACTGTGACTAGTTGGCTGCCTGTGGCTGTTCAGCTTACCGAGTATCCTTGCCGTGCCAGCTTGATCCATGCCAGCAGGGACATGTCCCGTGTGTGTCCCTCTGGTCATTTACTGAGCCTGCTGCCTAAGCTCCATGAGTCACTGTGGGACCTTCGCAGGGAACTGTCATTCCCACAGAACTGACTGACCTCAAGGAGCCTGTCCAGTGTGGAATTTGGGAAGCCTGTGCTGGGGAAATGGACCCCTCTGAAATAGAGACGATAAGGACCACAGAGACACGACAACTTGGGCTTCAGATCCTGGCTCTGCCACTCCTGGATGCGTAGCTCTGGGTAGATAATATAGTGAGTCGTGTAAATGTCTGTTAACCCCTCTAAGGTGAGTCCTTGAGGGAAGCACTGCATCTTACTCATTTTCGCTCTTAGTAGTTGCTCAAGACATATATGCATATATATTGTCTTGAAGAATGAAGAAATGAGAAGAGAGAGGGAGGGAAGGAGGGAGGGAGGATGGGAACATTATCGATTTTACTTAATTTTATATGGAGGATACAGAGTTCAGAGAGTTTAAATCACCTGCTAAAAATCACATGACAGGTTAGTAACAGAAGAAGGATAAGTCAGCTTGCAGATCACTGTTTATATATCTGTCACCTTAAGTTAATTGCATACACGTTGAAAGCAGAAACCATTCATCTTTCCAAACCTGTAACACTTTGGGCAGGGCCAGGAATATTGTATTTGCTCTTCAAATGAATAGATAATAGAAGCTTCAAAAAGGTTACTGTAAAAATTTCTTTTACCTACCATTTGCCTAAATCATTATGTCCCTGCTTCCTGCTGATCTAGATTCAGAAAAAATAGCTGTCTATCTGGAAAGGTCCCCAAACAGATTCCTATGTAAAATAAGCCCAAGCGACTAGAAACCTACTGACATGAGGCAGCACATGCTTTTCTTATTAGACTACCTACTTGCTATTCCATTATCTTGTTCTGGGCCAGAAGTCCAGTGCTTATTACATGATTTAGATAAAGCGAAATCAGCTATCAAGTGTGAGTAGCTGCCTTCTCCCCTCCATATGAGGGAGTGTGGTATAATAGAAAGTGCCCAGGGTTTCAGTCCTGGCTTTACATCCCACCAGCTGTGTGTGACCGTGGGGAAATTATGTAACCTTTGTGCAGGCACCTCTAGTTATAAATTGGCAATAATGGAAACTATTTCATGAAAGCCATTGAAAGATAAACTAAAACAAAGCACGCAGCCCAGAGCTCAATATGTATTGGGTAGCAGTAATTGGTGGCTCCTATGGCAGCTGCATGTTATGGTGAAGATAGCACCAGCCTTGGAATCACACAGACCTATATTGAAAGGCTGTTGCATCCACTGTCTTGCTTTGTGACATTAGGAAAATTTCTAAACTTCTTAACTGAGCTCCAGTTTCCTCATTTTAAGATTAGAAGGATAATGTCTATGTGTTTCAGGGTTGCCATGATAATTAAATGGGGGGGATGTACGAATAGTTTCAATTCAGTACCTGCCACACAAAAACATGCTTGCTGTTTACATGGGAGTTGTGGTGGTAGTAGTGGTGGTGTTGATAGTGATGATGACGATGTTAAAAAGAGTTTCAGAATCCACTTCCTCAATTGAAAGTGAAACCAGAAAGGAACCTGCCTTCCAGGTCCAGCAACCTCCCAGAAGGAGCCAGGTTTAGATTGTTGAATCATTATTTGAGGAGGGGAAAAGGCAGCATTCTTGCCAGCTGCTGTCAGCTGGGAACCTTGTTAGAGAGGAAGCCGGTGGCATTTCTCCAGAGAGTGGAATTTCTGATGGAGAGGCAGACCTGACTTGAGACCTGTGCTTAACAATTAGGCCTGTGCCCAACCGACAAAACTCCACATTCTCCTGTACCCTGTTTGCTGTGCCACAGTTTTATAGTTTGTCTGGGGTTTTGTTTAACAGCCTCCAAGGAGCAGGCTGTCCCCCAGAGACCCAACAGCATTGCTGGAAGCAAGCAAGTCAGTCTCTAGCACCCAGGGCTCTCCCCAGAATTCATTTCCTCAAAGGCCTGAGCCCATGCCTGTAAGTGAGGAAGGCCTTGCTCAGGGGTCCTGTTTGGTTCATCTGTGTCCCCAGAGACAAGCACAATGCCTGGTCCAGAGCAGATATTTAATACATGTTTAATTAATACAGTAGCTCCATCTGACAACCTACCTGATGACTGCTGTCCTCAACTCCACAGAGAGCGATAGAGCTGGTCTAAAGTAGGAGGCTTGGGAGCAGGTGTGGGAACCAGATTAAGTGGCTTAAATACCACCTTTCTTTCCTGACCTGGATGCCTGGGCCCATCTGCCTGCTGGAACATCTGTCCCTCACCTGGAGTCAAGGAGACAATACATTGAAGGATGCCTACTATTGAGACTTGAGTGGGAAAGGAAGAGCTCTGAGGTCTAGGTAGAAGGTTCTCCAGCTGGATTGTCCATACAAAGAAGACAGAATGTAGACTGTGGAGCTTGAGAACATACAGCTGGGAAAGGGAGGACAATGTGAGTCATCTTCTGGGAGAGCACTCAAGGCAGAGCTGTTTCCCACTGTTGAATCTGTTCTCTCTTGGGGAGGACTATGCAAGTTGAAAGGCTGGACATGGGGCAGATATCACCTCTGTATACAGTTGCAGGCTGCCATTGCTGGACAGGTTAGCAGATTATAGGGAGAGGTTCTGACAAAAGAACCACTCCCAAGTTACTTAAATATAGATTAAGAATATGTTTGAACCGGGCTCGGTGGCTCAGCCTGTAATCCCACGCCTTTGGGAGGCTGAAGTGAGTGGATTGCCTGAGCCCGCGGGTTCGAGACCCGCCTGGGCAGGCGAGACCTCATCTCTACAATAAATCAAAAAATCAGCCGGGCGTGGTAGCGCATGCCTGTAATTCCGGCTACTCGGAAGGCTGAGGCGGAAGGATCGCCAGAGCCCGGCAGGTCAAGGCTGC